>NW_015163204.1:38210-52487 GCF_001447785.1 Gekko japonicus | reverse complement strand
TTGCGGGCTCAGGGCGGCTTACAACCATAAAACACAAGGTACAATAAAATACAATAAAACAGTTTAAAACAATTTACACATGGGCCACGCCCAAGGATCCCGCGTGACTGAACCCTCTCTCCATTGCACATACCCTTTCCATTCCAGGGGAGGTTACTGTGGCCCCCTGATGTTCATTGCCACTCAACCTCTGGCGGTGCTATAAACGGTCCTCATTGGTGGTAGTGGTGACGGCGGCGGCTCCTATTCAAAAGCCTGGCGGAAGAGCTCCATCTTACAGGCCCTGCGGAACTGCAACAAGTCCCGCAGGGCCCTGATCTCCTCCGGGAGCTCATTCCACCAGATAGGAGCCGCCACCGAAAAGGACCTAGCCCTAGTGGCAACAAGCCTGGCCTCTTTCGGGCCCGGGATCGCCAAACGATGTAGCGACCCCGACCGAAGTGCTCTTTGGGATCTATGTGGGGCAAGGCGGTTTCCATTCACCCAAATGAGAGGAACTATCTACCTGTGGTTCCCCACCAGAAGCTGTGTGAGATTAAAACTTTGGGGACTTGGTCACCCTGAAACTGAGGGATCAGTCTTTTTCATCATTCCCCTGCACATGATCCATGTTGACAGGTGGGATTATTTAGTGAGAGAAGCAGTCCCTGTACTGTCAGTCTCCACCCCCCGCGCCCCCCGGGCATGTCTTCTTGGTCCAAATTGGAGGGATTCTCAGCCTTCTGTTCCATACAGGAACCAATCCGAGAAGTACATTTGGGTTTCACCTCCCAGAGGGACAATATCTGATAGCATGGATGATGTTCCTGATTATACCTCCCAAAGGTCCTTATTTCCATTGTGAAGACTTGGCCTGTGAGCAAAGACCAACTCTATCACCCTTTGGATATAATGACCCTTTGAAGTGTAAATGGTCTGATGTGCTACGGAACAGCTGGGGCTGGTGGTCCTTCGATTCCCTCCATCCCTCTCTCCCTCCCTGTTCTTCATGGCTCTGCTGCGGGAGGCACTTGCAAAATGTTTCTTTCGCATGGAAATACTGAGAAGGGCAATCTTACGAGAAGTATTCCAATCCTGCCTGAACAACATTCCAGAAGGATAATAATACTACTCACAGATGGATTTGCTAATTTGCTGTTCTCTCTCCACCTATATGTATGGATTGATAAATTCCATTTCAACATGTCTGAGAAAGAGTTCTCCAATTATTAGCTGAGGTCTCTTCTGGCATCCCCGGCATCCCCAGGAAGTCTGCAATCATAGCTCAGTGGACTTTAGAAGCTCTAGGCAGACAGCTTTTGACTTGCATATTAAAGTAACGAAGGCAATCTTACCATAACCTTAAGCACTTCACTTGCTCCACTTGGTGATGCGGCATTTTGAACAGGAACCTGAAATACAAGGATCACTCATTTTCACCTTTGCCTTGCACAGAAGCCATGTGGACGGATGAGATTATAGAGTGAACAAACCTGTCTCTATATTGTTAGTCATTCCCCATAGGTTTCCATTCACTTAAATGAGAGGAACTATCTAGCTGTGGTTCCCCACCAGAAGCTGTATGAGATTAAAATTTTGGGTACTTGGTCACCTTGAAACTGAGGGATAAGTCTTTTTCATCCTTCCCCTGCACAGGAGCCATGTTGACAGGTGGGATAATTCAGTGAAATAAGCAGTCCACCTATATTGCCAATCTTTCCCCATACATCTTTTCTTGGTCCAAATCAGAGGTATTCTCAGCCTTCTGTTCTGTATGGGACCCTGTCTGAGAATTAGATTTGGGTTCCACCTCACACTGATTATATTTCTTATCACCATGTAGTGCTAGTTGCACATTTCAAGACACACTGCCATAGTTTCATCTCTAAAGTATCCCTAAGAGTTCCTGAAAGCATTTCTTAGCAACCATTACAACCATAAAAACACAGGCCCTGTTTAGAAGATGAAGCATCAGCAGAAAACAGCCCAAAACAGTGAACCCCGAATTCAAGTAGACCACCAGCACATGATCTAATATGCAAAAAGAGCAAAAAAATAAATAAATAACCATGGCCAAAGTCAAGCAGATAGTAAACATATAACCCAATAGCCAAACAGCCATGATTAACTGGCACATCTTTGCCTACCAAATCTGGTGTTAGGTGAATAGCTGGGATGATGGGGGGGGGGAGTTATTTCCCAACGGACAGTTGTTGGGAACCACAATTGATGCTTGTTGGATGACACAACTGAGAAGTCCCTGTTTCCAGCTACAGTCAGTCGTGTGTCATACTTATGGAACATGAAGCGGGGCCTGTGATGCTGATGTGTCTAACGTATTCCCTTGAATCCTTGAGCATACTTTAGCAAAGGCATTTTTAAGGTGGAAAGAAAAAGTCTGATCCAAATATCACTTACAAAAGATGCTGGGAAGAAATAAAACCTATACTTTTTTCGTGTGTGTGTGGAATGATCAGAAACAGTGCTGTAGACTACATTTGGATTTAACAGTGTATGTTGAAGTCACTGAGGCAATCTTACCACATCATTAAGCATGCTGTTTCCTCCATTCAGTCCACTTAAAGAAGAACTCTTTTGTAGACCACCCTGAAATACAAGGACCTCTCATGATCATCACTTCTCTGGGCAGGAGACATAGGTTTCCATTCATCCAGATGAGAGGAATTCTCTACCGGCTGTTCCCCACAAGAAACCCTGAATGTATGAAGCTTTGAGTACTAGATCTCACTGAGTATAATCGGTATTAATTTATTTTTTGGCTGCAGGTACCTTTGTGGTTCTTAGTAGGTACATAAAACAGCAGGGCAGTGACACCTTACACACTAACAACATTAATTCAACATGAGCTTTCGTGAGACAGAGCTCACCCCTACCTGACCTACCCTTTTGGACGTGGTAGCTATAGTTTTTCTGTCACCTCCAACAGGAAGTAGGCGTGGTCCAGAGGTGTGCAATCAGACATCTCTGTTCCAATAAAACACCTGATACTTCCTGTATCAGATCAGATGAACAATATCTGAAGCACAAAAGGCTTTCCCAATTCCAATATTTTCTCCCAATATATCTCAGAAATATCCTGAATTCAGTAAGCAAGGCTTTCACTGTTCACAGCTGGTCTGCAGCACAACAGCCTTTTTAAATTTAAAGGCCCTTATTTCCAATGGGAAGACTTGGTCTCTGAACTAAGATCAACTCTACCCCACATTGACAATAATGATACTTTGAAGTTTAAAAGACTGATGTGCCATGGATCTGATGGGGCTGGAGGTCCTTCAATCCCCCCCACCCAGTTCTTCCTGCTTCTGGAGGGGGAGGCATTTGCAAAAGGTTTCTTTTCCATGGACATATTGAAAAGGATAACAGTATTCCTGATATTTAAGGGAAATTATAATAAAGACATCCCCAACATTCCAATGCAGAATTAAAACACAAATTTTGCAAGCTCACACCCCTAGTCTTGTCCAAGTGCAAATTAAAAATAAATTTCATTCGTCTAAATATAATTCTCAAACTCTTAGCCCCAGGTGATCTGTGGAAAATCAACCCTTTAAGGTAATACTTACAACAACTGGTTCAGATAATCCAGCAAGGTTCTAAATGAAAAGAAAAAAAAGTTATTCCTTTACACTTGTAGGTTCTCTTGTAGGTGTTGAGATGTGCAATGAGATATCCCTGAGCTGATAAAATGTCCGATACATCCAGGATCAGATCAGATGGGCAATACTGGATACTATGAAAGGCTTTCCTGATTCCAATATTTTCTCCTAATGAATAAAACCTATACTTCTTTTTATCAGAAACAGTGTTGTACAATAACAGTGCATAGTAAAGTCATTGAGGTGATCTTACCACATCATTAAGCACACTGCCTCCTCTATTCAGTCCACCTAAGGAAGAGCTGTCTTGTAGACCACCCTGAAATACAAGGATCTCTCATGATCATCACTCCTCTGGGCAGGAGACATGGCGAGAGGCGCTATACACTTAATTCAGAGTTAACGTTAGGTCTAGATATACATCAGGTTCTCCATAGAAAGCATGATCGTGTATATCAGAATAATCATTGTGCACTGTGTGCCCCACTGGTAAAACATAAAAAAACGCAACCCGCTGCCTGCTTGGGACACTGATCTGCAGCAGCAAATATACGTTTCCCACTTTGGGAATGAGAAATAGTCACGGAATTCTGGAAGCAAATATGGAAGTTGGAAAGTTTCTCTTGATGTCTGGGTCATTTGTGATACTTACACCAACCATTTCGGACCACTGAGCAGGGTTCTAAATGAAAAGGAAAAAAGTTCACACTTGTAGGTACTGCTGCACTTCTTAGCAGGCACATAAATCAGAACTCCGGTGATATCTTATATACTAACAATATGTAATTCAACATGAGATTTCCTGAAACGGAGCTCACAGCTACCTATCCTTTCGGACATGGTAGCTACAGTCTCTGTGTCACCACCATCTATTTTACCATGGGGTAGATGGAAAATAAGAAGTAAGCATTGTCTAGAGGTGTGCAATCAGATTTCGCTGACCTGATACTTCCTGGGGGAGGTCAGATGAGAAATACCTGATACCATGAATGGTCTGAATCAGGTCAGGAAGCCTTTCACTGTTCACAGCCAGTCCGCAGCTTAATAAACCTCTCAACTTGAAACGTCCTTATTTCCAATGAGAAGAGCGGGCCTCTGAACTAAGGAGGCCAATTCTACCCGGCCCTCTGAAAATAATGATACTTTGATATTTAGAGAATCTGAAATGCCACAGATCAGCTAAGGCTGGAGATCCTCCCATTCCCTTCCTCTCTCCCTCCCTGTTCTTCCTGCTTCTGGAGGGGAGGCACGTGCAAAATGTTTCTTTCGCATGGTAATACTGAGAAGGGCAATCTTAGGAGCAGTGTTCCAATCCTGCCTGAATGATTTCCCAGAAGGATAATAATACTCCTGATACATAGATTCAGGCTATGTTGTGTGCTAATTTGCTGTTGACCCTCCACCTGTCTGTATGGACTGATAACTTCCATTTCAATGTGTCTGAGGAAGTGTGCGTGCACACGGAAGTTCACACCTTGAACTGTTGGTCTTAAAGGTGCCACTGGACTCAAACTTTGTAAGATTCCTGATATTTAAGGGAAATAATGATAAGAGCCTTCCCAACTTTTCAATGCAGAATTGAAGCAATTGTTTTGCCACCTCACACCCCTAGTGCTGCCCAAATGCAAATTGAACAGAAATTACATCACTGTTCAAGTGATCTCTAAATATAGTTATCACTCAGATTCTTAGCACCATGCACAGGCAAAAGGGAGAGCTCTCCAGTTATTAGCTGAGTTCTCTTCTGGAATCCTTGGCCTCCCTAGAAATTTTCAATCATATCTCAGTGGGCACCAGAAGCTCTAAGCTTTTGACTTGCATAATAAAGTACTTAAGTCGATCTTACCTTAACCCTTAGCAGTTCGCTTGTTCCACTTGAAGAAACGGCATTTTGAACAGGAACCTGAAATACAAGGATCACTCATTTTCATCTTTGCCTCGCACAGGAACCATGTGGACGGATGAAATTGTAGAGTGAAAGAAGCTTTCCCTATATTGTCAGTCGTTCCCCATAGGTTTCCATTCATCCAAATGAGAGCAATTCTCTACCAGCTGTTCCCCACAAGAAACCCTGAATGTATGAAGCTTTGAATACTAGATCTCACTGAGTATAATCGGTATTAACAATATATTTTTGGGCTGCAGGTACCTTTGTGGTTCTTAGTAGGTACATAAAACAGCAGGGCAGTGACACCTTACACACTAACAACATTAATTCAACATGAGCTTTCGTGAGACAGAGCTCACCCCTATCTGACCTACCCTTTTGGACGTGGTAGCTATAGGTTTTCTGTCACCTCCAACAGGAAGTAGGCGTGGTCCAGAGGTGTGCAATCAGACATCTCTGTTCCAATAAAATACCTGATACTTCCTGTATCAGATCAGATGAACAATATCTGAAGCACAAAAGGCTTTCCCAATTCCAATATTTTCTCCCAATATATCTCAGAAATATCCTGAATTCAGTAAGCAAGGCTTTCACTGTTCACAGCTGGTCTGCAGCACAACAGCCTTTTTAAATTTAAAGGCCCTTATTTCCAATGGGAAGACTTGGCCTCTGAACTAAGATCAACTCTACCCCACATTGACAATAATGATACTTTGAAGTTTAAAAGACTGATGTGCCATGGATCTGATGGGGCTGGAGGTCCTTCAATCCCCCCCACCCAGTTCTTCCTGCTTCTGGAGGGGGAGGCATTTGCAAAAGGTTTCTTTTCCATGGACATATTGAAAAGGATAACAGTATTCCTGATATTTAAGGGAAATTATAATAAAGACATCCCCAACATTCCAATGCAGAATTAAAACACAAATTTTGCAAGCTCACACCCCTAGTCTTGTCCAAGTGCAAATTAAAAATAAATTTCATTCGTCTAAATATAATTCTCAAACTCTTAGCCCCAGGTGATCTGTGGAAAATCAACCCTTTAAGGTAATACTTACAACAACTGGTTCAGATAATCCAGCAAGGTTCTAAATGAAAAGAAAAAAAAAGTTATTCCTTTACACTTGTAGGTTCTCTTGTAGGTGTTGAGATGTGCAATGAGATATCCCTGAGCTGATAAAATGTCCGATACGTCCAGGATCAGATCAGATGGGCAATACTGGATACTATGAAAGGCTTTCCTGATTCCAATATTTTCCCCTAATGAATAAAACCTATACTTCTTTTTATCAGAAACAGTGTTGTACAATAACAGTGCATATTAAAGTCATTGAGGTGATCTTACCGCATCATTAAGCACACTGCTTCCTCTATTCAGTCCACCTAAGGAAGAGCTGTCTTGTAGACCACCCTGAAATACAAGGATCTCTCATGATCATCACTCCTCTGGGCAGGAGACATGGCGAGAGGCACTATACACTTCATTCAGAGTTAACGTTAGGTCTAGATATACATCAGGTTCTCCATTCAAAGGCATAGAAAGCATGATCGTGTATATCAGAATAATCATTGTGCACTGTGTGCCCCACTGGTAAAACATAGCAAAACGTAACCCGCAACCTGTTTGGGACATTGATCTGCAGCAGCAAATATACGTTTCCCACTTTGGGAATGAGAAATAGTCACGGAATTCTGGAAGCAAATGTGGAAGTTGGAAAGTTTCTCTTGATGTCTGGGTCATTTGTGATACTTACACCAACCAGCGGGAACTCATTAGCATAATAGGCCACACCCAACAGCAGAAACTCATTAGGATTGGCTACATTAGGGGTCTGTGGCCTAACATGCAAAGAGTTCCTGCTACAAAAAAAGCCCTGGGTTTTGACAACAAACAAGGTAAATAGAATAAGAAGCAAAAGGTGGGTGTGGCTGAATGATCACACTTCTGGTAATGTGGGGGTGCGGCCTAATATGCTAATGAGCTGCTATATTGGGGTGTGGCCTAATATGCTAATGAGTTTCTGATTTTGGGTGTGGCATATTATGCTAATGAGTTCCTGCTGGGCTTTTTCTACAAAAAAAGCCCTGCCGAAAACCAGTGTGCATTGTGTGCACCATTGGTAAAACAATAACAACATGTAATCTGCTGCTTGTTTGGGACACTTATGTGTAGGAGGAAATAAACATTTTCCACTTGGGGGATGAGAAATTTTCACAGACTTTTGGAAGTGCATGCGGAAGTTGGGAAGTTTCTTTTAAGGTATGGATCATTTGTAATACTTACATGAACCCGTTCAGACCACACACCAGAGACCTACATGAAAAGAAAAAAAAGTTATGCCTTCACGTGGGTACTGTTGCAGTTCTTAGCAAGCAAATAAAACAGAACTCCTGTGACACCTCACATACTAACAACATTTAATTCAACATGAGCTTTTCCCAACCCCATATGTAGTAGTTATAGTCCCTCCGTTGCCTCCATCAATTTTATCACGGTGTAGATGGAAAACAGGAAGTAGGCGTGGTTCAGAGGTGTGCAATCAGACATCTCTGATCCAATAAAACACCTGATACTTCCTGTATCAGATCAGATGAACAATATCTGAAGCACAAAAGGCTTTCCCAATTCCAATATTTTCTCCCAATATATCTCGGAAATATCCTGAATTCGGTAAGCAAGGCTTTCACTGTTCACAGCTGGTCTGCAGCTCAACAACCCTTTTAAATTTAAAGGTCCACATTTCCAATGGGAAGACTTGGCCTCTGAACTAAGACCAACTCTACCTGGCTTTGAAAATAATGATACTTCGAAGTTTAAAGGGCTGCTGTGCCACAGATCAGCTGGGACTGGAGGTCCTTCAATTCCCCCCCCCCCCGGTTCTTCCTTCATCTGGAGGGGGAGGCACTTGCAAAATGTTTCTTTTGCATGGACATATTGAGAAGAGTAACAGTATTCCTGATATTGAAGGGAAATGATAACAAGGCCCTTCCTAACATTCCAATGCAGATGTAAAACACAAATTTTGCCAGCTCACACCCCTAGTTTTGTCCAAATGCAAATTTAAAACTAAATTACATTCTTCAAGTGATCTCTAAATATGATTATTGGATTCTTAGCCCCAGCTGATCAGTGGAACATCAGCAGTTTAAACTAATACTGATATCAACCAGTTGAGACAATCCAGCAAGATCCTAAGTGGGGGGGGGAACACGTTATTCCTTCACACTTTTAGGTTCTGTTGTAGGTGTTGTCTAGATGTGTGCAATGAGATATCCCTGAGCTGCTAAAATGTCTGATACTTCCAGGATCAGAAGAGACGGGCGATATTGGATACCATGAAAGACTTTCCTGATTCCAATATTTTCTCCCAATATTTGAGGCAAAGCACCCCGATTTCCCCCCAAAATGCTACAACTCTTACAATGCAGTACTAAGCAGAATTACCCCATCTAAATTCAGAGATGTTAATGGACTTAGAACTCTACTTAGGATTGCTCAGTCAATTTGAGAAAAAATAGCAGTTGCTTTTATTTTTCCCTGCTATTTTCAGCTTTCTTCCCATTTTGGTGGCCTGCGGTCAGAACATAGGCACTGATAGGATTGCAGTATAGATGCTGCCTTTGTATTTAATGATCACATTATGTATCACACGTGAACCCTGGGTGTCTTACAACATAATAAAATCCAGGCGATACGAATGATCAGATGTCAGCACAATGAAATGAAACGTCAAAGTTTCAAAACTGGAATCCCATCCCACCCTCAACAGACGTGGCTTGTCCTCGTGAAGACTGGATTTGAACAGCTGAGTAATCTCCTAACCACATAAAAAACACAGGCCCTGTTTAGAAGATGAAGCATCAGCGGAGAACAGAGCAAAAATTGGCCAAGCCCAAATTCAAGCAGACCAGATGCACACAATCCAATACGCAAAAAGAGCAAAGAATAACCAAACCCAAAGTTAAGGAGATTGCATATAACCCAATAACCAAACACTGTGATCAACTGATGCATCTTTGCCTACCAAATCTGGCGTTAGGTGAATAGCTGCGATGAATTGGGGGTGGGGGGCTATTTCACAACTGACGATTATTGGGAACCACAATTGATGCTTGTTGGGTGACACAACTGAAAAAATTCTGTTTCCAGCTACAGTCAGTCTTGTGTGTCTTACTAATGGAGCATGAAATAGGGCCTGTGATGCTGATCTGCGTAATGTATTCCCTTGAACCCTTGAGCACGCTTTATCTACCAGCAAAGGTATTTTTAAGGTGTAAAAAATATCTGAAACTTACAAATGAATAAAACCTATACTTCTTTTTATCAGAAACAGTGTTGTACAATAACAGTGCATATTAAAGTCATTGAGGTGATCTTACCGCATCATTAAGCACACTGCCTCCTCTATTCAGTCCACCTAAGGAAGAGCTGTCTTGTAGACCACTCTGAAATACAAGGATCTCTCATGATCATCACTCCTCTGGGCAGGAGACATGGCAAGAGGTGCTATACACTTCATTCAGATTTAACATTAGGTCCATATCTATACATCAGGTTCTCCATTCAAAGGCACAGAAAGCATGATAGTGCATGTCAGAATAATCACAGTGCACTGTGTGCACCATCAGTAAAACACAGCAAGATGAAGAAGAAGAGGAGGAGGAGGAGGAGATTGGATTTATACCCCGCTCTTCACTTGGAGTCTCAGAGTAGCTTACAAGCTCCTTTCCCTTCCCCTCCCCACAGCAGACACCCTGTGAGGTAGGTGGGGCTGGGAGAGCTCTTTCCAAAACTGTCCTTGAGAGTTCAGCTCTGACGGAGCTATGGCTTGACCAAGGTCATCCAGCAGCTGCAAGTGAAGGAGTGGGGAATCAAACTTGGTTCTCCCAGCTTAGAGTCCGTACACATAACCACTACATCAAACTGACAACCTGCTGCCTGTTTGAGGACCCTTATCTGCAGCAGAAAATATACATTTTCCACTTAGGAGATGATAAATTTTCACAAAATTCTGGAAGCACATGCGGAAGTTGAGAAATTTCTCTTAATGTATTGATTATATGTAATACTTACACGAACCAGTTCAGATGATCTACCAGAGCCCTAAATGACAAGAAAAAAAGTTATTCCTTCACATATGCAGATACCTTTGCGGTTCATAGCAGGTAAATAAAACAGAACTCCCGGGATACTAGCTACATTTAATTCAACATGAGCTTTCCTGAAACAGAGCTCACACCTTCCTACCCTTATGGACATGGTAGCTATAGTCTCTCTGTCACCTCCATCTATTCTACCATGGTGTTGGTGGAAACGAGGAAGTAAGTGTGGTCTAGAGGTGTGCAATCAGATATCTCTGAACCAATGCAACACATGATACTTCATGTATCAAATCAGATGGGCAATATCTGAAACTATGAAAGGCTTTCCTGATTCCAAAATTTTCTCCCAATATATCTTGGAAATATCCTGAATCCCGTCAGGAGGCCTTTCAGTGTTCATATCTCTGACCTGACAAAATTCCCAATACTTTCTGTATCAGATCTGTCCTGAGCAATGCTACCTCTAGGCTGTGGAGTCTTGTGAGAAAAAATGTTGCTTGTGAGCTACTGGCATTAAAGTTGTGAGTGAGTGATTTGGCTACTGCACAAATTAGCTTGCTCTGGAGCCATCCTTCCTGAGCTAAGACAAAAATGTGTGAGCCTGAAGCTAAAAAACTGTGAGCTAGGTCACACTAGCTCAGGTTAGAGGGGACACTGGTCCTGGGTCACTATGCAGAGAAAGGCATTGGCAAACCACTTCCGTTAGTCTCCTGCCTTGAAAACCCTAATTGGTCACCATGAGTTGACTGCAACTTGACAGCACTTTACACACACACAAAGGCACCCCAAAATGATTCAGATTTAACAGTGCATATTAAAGTCATTGAGGTGATCTTACCACATCATTAAGCACACTGCCTCCTCTATTCAGTCCACCTAAGGAAGAGCTGTCTTGTAGACCACCCTGAAATACAAGGATCTCTCATGATCATCACTCCTCCGGGCAGGAGACATGGTGAGAGGCACTATTCACTACATTCAGATTAACGTCAGGTCTAGATATGCATCAGGTTCTCCATTCAAAGGCACAGAAAGCATTAGAGTGCATGTCAGAATAATCACAGTGCATGGTATGCCTCATTGGTAAAAAAAAACAAAAAACAACAACAACATGCAACATGTTGCCTGTTTGGACCACTGTTCTGCAGCACCAAATATACATTTTCCACTTAGGGGATGAGACGTAGTCACAGTATTCGGGAAGCACATATGGAAGTTGGGAAGTTTCTCAATACATGAATCATCTGTCATACTTACACGAAGACTTTCAGACCATCCACCAGAGTCCTAAATTAAAAGGGAGAAAAAAGGTTTTCCTTCACACTTGTAGGTACTGTTGCTGTTCTTAGCAGGTACATAAAACAGCAGGCCAGTGAGACTTTGCATACTAACAACATTTAATTCAACATGAGCTTTCCTGAGACAAAAGCTCACAGCTACTTATCCCTTAGGACTTGGTAGTTTCATTCTCTCTGTCATTCCATCTACATTACCACGGTGTAGATGGAAAATAGAAAGCAAGTAATAGTTCCTCAGAGCTGTGGGGCCTCATGAGCAAAAATTCTACTTGGTGAGCTACTGGCATTAAAGTTGTGATCGAGCGATTTGGCTACTGCATGAATTAGTTTGCTCCGGAGCCATCCTTCCTGAGCTAAGTCAAAAATATGCGGAGGCTAAAAACACTGTGAGCTAGTTCACACTAACTGAGCTGAGAGGAAACACTGGAAGGAGGCATTGTCTAGAGGTGTGCAATCAGACATTTCTGACCCGACAAAATGCCCGATACTTCCTATATCAGATCAGTCCTTGGTCGCTATGCAGGGGAAGGAATTGGCAAACCACCTCCATTAGTCTCTTTCCTTGAAAACCCTGAGTGGTCACTATGAGTTGTCTGCAACTTGACAGCACTTCACACACACAAAAAGACACCCCCCCAAAAATTTTTCCCCAATTTTTTTATTGTATCCCAATATTGTTATTACATTACAGTTTAGTTCGACACCCCAAAATGATTCAGATGTAACAGCGTATATTAAAGTCATTGAGGCAATCTTACCACATCATTAAGCACACTGCTTCCTCCGTTCAGTCCACCTAAAGAAGAGCTCTTCTGTAGACCACTCTGAAATACAAGGATCTCTCATGATCTCTCCTCCAGGCAGGAGACATGGTGAGAGGTGCTACACACTACATTCAGATTTAACATCATGTCTACATAGACATCAGGTTCTATATTCAAAGGCACAGAAAGCATGGAATCATAGAGTTGTAGAGTTGAAAGTAGGGTTGCCAAGTCAATCTTGGCCGGGAGCGGAGGGCTCCTGGCCGGCGTCTGGTGCGCGCGTGCGCACGCATGTCACCCGGAAGTGACAGGAGAATGCCAGGCACGCTTGGGGTGGGGCCATGGCCATACAAGGGAAAACCATAGAGTTTTCCCTCGGATGGCCGTGGCCCCGCCCCCAGAGTGCCTGGCATGGTTCCAGGTGACATGCACGTTGGGGTGGAGTTCCCCCCAGGGCCCGATCTGGCAGCGGTGGGGAACGGGCCTCTGGGGTGGGGGTTTCTCCGCCCCTCGGGGGACTTGGGAACCCTAGTTGGACGGGACCTCCAGGGTCGTCTAGTCCAACCCCCTGCACAATGCAGAAAATTCACAAATGCCTCTCCCTTCACACCCCCAGTGATCCCGTTTCATGCCCAGAAGATGACATGATAGTGCATGTCGGAATAATCACAGTGCATTGTTGTGCACCATCAGTAAAACATAGCAACATGCAACCTGTCGCCTGTTTGGGACACTGGTCTGCAGCACCAAATATACATTTTTCACCTAGGGGATGACAAATTGTCACAGAATTCTGGAAGCACATGCAGAAGTTGGGAAGTCCCTCTTTATATATGGATAATTTGTCATACTTACACCAACACCTTCAGACCATCCACCTAAGCCCTAAATGAAAAGGAAAAAAGTTATTCCTTCACACTTGTAGGTACTGTTGCAGTTCTTAGCAGGCAAATAACACAGAATTCCAGCGACACCTTACATACTAATAACATTTAACTCAACATGAGGTTTCCTGAGGCAGAGCTCACCCCTACCTGATCTTTTGGACATGGTAGCTATAGTCTCTCTGTCACCTCCATTAATTTTACCATGGTGTAGATGGAAAAGTGGAATTGGCATTGTCTAGAGGTGTGCAATGAGATATCACTGGCCCAATAAAATGTTAGATAATTTCTGTATCAGATCAGATGGGCAATATCTGATACCATGTAAGATTTTCAGGATTCCAAAATTTTCTCCCAATATATCTTGGAAATATCCTGAATCAGGTCAGGAAGCCTTTGACTTTTCCCAGCCAATTTACGGTGACCACTTTTACCATTATTTAGCTACTAGGAAAAAATGTTTTTTATGTTCTAAGGCTTTTATCATTATTTATTTATGTATTTATGTATGTATTTATTTATTTATCAAGTTTATATCCCCATCCCTCTCCCCTGAATAGGACTTGGGGTGGTGAACATTTAAAATACACCAATAAAAAGGTACAATACACAATATTTAAAAATATGAAATGGTTTTAAATCTTTCCCAATTAAAATCTATTCACTATTCTCTTAATGTATAGATCATTTGTACAACTTACACCAGACAGTCCAGGCAATCCAAGAGGGACCTAAATGAGAAGGGGG
>NW_015163204.1:29408-38078 GCF_001447785.1 Gekko japonicus | reverse complement strand
CCTTCAAACTTGTAGATACTGTTGCTGTTCTTAGCAGGCCCATGAAATAGAAGGCCAGTGACACCTTACACACTAACAACATTTAACTCAACATGAACTTTCCTGAGACAAAACTTACCCCTTCATACCCCTTAGGCCTTGGTAGTTTCATCCTCTCTTTCACCTCCATCTATTTGACCATCATGTAGATGAAAAACAGGAAGCAGACATTGTCTAAAGGTGTGCAATCAGATATTTCTGACCCAACAAAATGCCTGATACTTCCTATATCAGATCAGATGGACAATATCTGATCGGTGGGCTTAGCAGTGAGGTCAATGAGATCATCTTAATTGTACACAAGTTAAAACCTGTCTGCCTAGAGCTTCTGAAATCCACTGAGGTATGACTGAAACATTTCTAGGGATGCCAAGGACCTCAGCTAATAATTGGACCACTCTCCCTGTTTCCTGTGCATGGTGCTAAGAATTTGATAACTATATTGAGAGATCCCTTGAACAGTAATGTAATTCATGTTTAATTTGCATTTGGACAATGCTAGGGGTGTGAGTTTGTAAAACTGGTGCTTTAATTCTGCACTGGAGAGTTGGATAGGGCCTTATTATCACTTCCCTTAAATATCAGGAATACTGTCATCCTTCTGGAGAGTCGTTCAGGAAGTAACACTGCTCCTAAGATTGCCCTTCTCAATATTTCCATGCAAAAGAAACATGTTGCAAGTGCCCCCTCCTACAGAGGCAGGAAGAACACAGAGGGAGGGAGGGAGGGAGAGAATGGAAGGACCTCCAGGCCCAGCTGATCCATGGCACATCAGCCCTTTAAACTTCAAAGGGTCAGCATTTTTAATGGGTGGTAGAGTTGGACTCAGTTCAAAGGCCAAGTCTTCCCATTGGAAATAAGGACCTTTCACTGTTCACAGCTGGTCTGCAGCTCAACAACCCTTTCAACTTTAAAGGTCCTTACTTCCAATGGGAAGACTTGGCCTCTGAACGAAGGAGACCAGTTCTGCCACCCATTGAAAATAATGACCCTTTGAAGTTTAAAGGGCTGATGTGCCATAGGACAGCTGGGCCTGGAGGTCCCTCCATTCCCTCCCTCCCACCCTGTTCTTGATGCCTGGAGGGCACTTGCAAAATGTATGTTTTGTATGGTTGTGTTGAGAAGGAAAAATATTAGGAGCATTGTTCCGATACTTCCCGAATGGCTTTCCAGAAGGATAACAATACTCCTGATATTTAAGGATCATGATACTAAGGCCCTTCCCAACTTTCCTGTGCAGAATTAAAACAATAATTTTGCAAGCACACACCCCTAGGCTGCGATCACACACACTAAATAATCCACTTTCAATGCACTTTTGAATTGGATTTTGCCAGTTCACACAGCAAAATCCAATTCAAAAGTGCACTGAAAGTGAGTTGAAAGTGGATTGTTTGGTGTGTGTGATCGCAGCCCTAGTGTCGTCCAAATGCAAATTAAAAATAAATTAAATTACTTTTCATGTGATCTCTAATTATATTACAGAATTCTTAGCACCATGCACAGAAAACTGGGAGAGCTCTCAAATTATTAGCTTAGTTCTCTTCTGGGATCCTTGGCATCCCTAGGAAGTTCTCAATCATATCTCAATAACTGCATCTTTCTGAATAAGTTGACTGACATGAACAAAACACATTGCAAGTCAATTTTAAGAGCAAAAGGCAAACTTACTGATTCACTTTCCCTTGGAGAAATGAGAATGGCCACAAGAACAGCAGCCACAGCATGGAACTTCATCTTGACTTCTCTTTCACGCCTTTCAGGTATGAAGTCAACCATGTGAGGACTGTAGCCCTCTAGCTTCTGCATTTTTGCCATGCACCTCTCCTTCTATTTAAAGGGTGGTTGGTCAAACACAATAATTAAGGACACTTATCACTTTTGCCAATCAGGAAAGGTTAACCCTAATCCCATATAGGGTAAATATTGATTCCAAAGGGCAGAGGCCAATTTGGTGCCAAGGAATAATGGTATTATTCTTTCTAAGTACATGCAAACATACATCTCCCTTAGAAATGGGGAGGCCCACATGACTGTTCCCATTCACAGGACAGTTATGGAATATCATACGTAAGCGGAAAAGAAATTGAGACGGGAGGTGGAATTCTCAATAATACCAATACATCTAATTCTCAGTGTGGCCTTATCTGTGGATAGTTCAATCTGTAGGTTGGGGCCACGGACAGACAAGCCCGAGAAAAGCCCCAGGTTTGCAGAACAACCTGAAATCTAAAACAAAAACATGAGATTTACCCTCCCCCGTGACATGGATGGCTCAGGCTAGCCTGATCTCACCAGATCTCAGAAGCTAAGCAGGGTTGGCCGTGGTTAGTACTTGGAAGGGAGACCACCAAGGAAGTCCAGGGTCACTATGCAGAAGAAGGCACTAGCAAACCAACTCCATTACTCTCTTGCCTTTAAAACCCTAAGCGGTCGCCATGAGTTGGCTGTGACTTAACAGCACTTCAAACAGACACCAAAATGATAAAAAAGAAGGGCTACAGGGGGAAATGTGGTACTCCATACAAGATCTTGCAGGTTTCCCACTGTGCAACTGAGTCAGGTTCAGCCAGCTCTGAAGTCCTTGGTAGGGTAGCCAGGTTGCACCTTTGCTGCAGTGGTGGGCTCCTGGGTTCTTGTCATGCATGCAGTGTGATGGCATTTATTTTATTTCCCAGTTTATACCCCGCCCTCCCCGCCTAGGGGCATTGCATGGCGACACTCTAGTGTTTGGGGCAAAAACTCTGTGGTAACCATAGAGTTCCACCTGAATGCTAGAGCATTGCCATGCGATGCCCCCAGCATGATGATGTCACTATCAGTGATATCATTGCATTGGTGGCATCCCTGCAGAATGCTGATGTTTGGGGTGGGGCTTCCCCCGCCAGCCAGCTGGCCAGTGGTGAATTGGGTCCCCCAAAATCAGAGAATCCCCTGGTCCCACTGGGGGGATGGCAAGCCTAATCCTTACGCCCTTATGGAGGGGGTGCCAGGGTGAGAAGGAAGGAGAGCTGGTAAAGCTACATTGATTGGTGGGTGTGAAAATGAAAAGAAAGCAGGAAAAGTGGAAAAGTTATGGAGGGCTGCCAGGGAAAGGAAAGAGGAAATAGTAGGGTAGGAGAAATGAGATGCCCCCCCCCACAAGTCCTTACTGGTCTCCCACTTGTTAATACATCTAATTCTTAACCTGGCCCCATTTCTAGATACATAAATTCAGAGACTGGAGCCATGAACAGAAAAGACAGAATTTCTACAAACTTGAGAGGACCCCAAGGGTTGCAGAAACATCTGTAATCTAAAATGAAAAAATGCATTGGGGGTTAACCCCTGCCCCCAATAGAAGTGTCTATACTTTTAAGAAAGGAAATCTCAGTGGCCATTGTGACGGTTTCCAGTCAACCATAATGACCATCATAATAATAATATTGCAATTCTTCCACCCTTGGTTTCTGTCAGTAAAAAAGGAGAAGGTGCAGAGCCTTTTCCAGGAGCATTTGGATCTCCCAGTTAACCCCTGTCCAGGCCTGTAGCTACAGTGGGGAATCTCGGGGCCTGGCCCCTCGACTTCCCATCCAGCCCAGGACCCCCAAATTCCAATTCTTTACTTTATTTGTGGTGGTCCCTTGGGGGTGGGTGGAGGGTTGTCTGCGCGGGGTGCCCCCCAACTTATCGAAAGGCCCCCTGAATTAAAAAATCCTGGCTACGGGCCTGCCCCGGTCCCCTCCTTCCAGCCATGAAGGGAGGATTCCTCATCAGCAAATCCACAATCAACCACTGGGCAAGTTGCGACCATGCAATTTACTCAGTTTGCTGAACTATGGCGATGGGTATGACTTGTCTGATCGCAGCAGCACTTTCCACACAACTTGTGTCATGTGGCTGGGCCTGGTAGTGTCTATGACACAACTCAGTTGAGCAACTTGCTACCAGACAACTTTTGCAATTGGGCCAGATTTTCCCAGGAAAAGCTACTAGGGGGAGTGAAGGAAGAAAAGTTGAGTGCCAGTATGGTGTAGTGGTTAGAAGGACTAGGAATAGGGAGACCTGGGTTCAAATCCTTGCTATGCCACAAAAGCTTGCCAGATAATCTTGGGTCAGTCACTTTCTCTCAGCCTACTTGTTGTGAAGACAAAATGGAGAAGAGGATAATGATGTAAGCTCCTTTGGATCAGTGTTAGGGAGGAAGTTGGAGTCTAAATGAAGTAAATGAATAACAAATAAAGCTGAAGACTGGAGGGGCAGATAAAAGAAAGGTTGGCTGATGACTGGGAAGGGGAAAAGGAAGCAGGGAATGGGGAGATGATATGAAGCATGCCGGGGGACAGAAAGAAGAAATAGTATTTACCGTATTTTTCGGACCATAAGACGCACCTGACCTTAAGACGCACCTAGTTTTTAAAGGAGGAAAACAGGGGGAAAAATATTCTGAACCTTCGGTCCATAAGACACACTCACTTTTCCTCCCATTTTTTTTGGTAGAAAAAGTGAGTCTTATGGTCCAAAAAATACGGTACTTAGTTTTACTGCATTTATTGCATTTTATATTTTGTATTTGCTGGTTTCAAATTGTATGTTGTTTTAAATTGTTTGTAAGCTGCCCTGAACCGCCTTGGCAGGAGGGCGGGGTAAAAATCCAATTAAATAATTAAATAAATAAACAGTGTGGGGAAGGAGAGACAGAGGAAAATGAAGTGATCCCTGCAAGTCCTTATGGCTTCCCTGCTTGTCACTATATCTGTCAGCATGGCATGTACTTAAAACCACAGATCAGGGCCATGTAGACAGAATTTGGATTTTTCAGCAAACTGAACAGCTAAAGAAGACGGGTTAAAATCCCCCAATGGGTGACCTCTGTTTGCACAAGCAGAGGTGATATGACTCCGTTGACTGAAAACTGGAGAAGGCAGCGCTGCATCTGAGTGCGGAAAGGAGAGCAGGAGCTGCTGTGGGAGCTTGGTGGGTAGAATGGCAGGGAGAAAGAAACAAGCAGAGGTGATATGACTCCGTTGACTTGTCAAGAAAACTGGAGAAGGCAGTGCTGCATCTGAGCGAGGAAATGAGAGCAGGAGCTGCTGTGGGAGCTTGGTAGGTAGAATGGCAGGGAGAGAGATGGCAGGGAAATGCGTGGGCAGACAGGGGAGTAGGCAGAGGGCCAGCAGAATGTAATGACAGCAGATGACCAAGAGGTGAGAGTAGTGGGGAGATGAGCAGGAAAACAGAGTGTGGTGAGGGAGTGTGAAAGGTTCTCCCTCCCTCACAAGGTTCTCTTGAGTCCCCAAAGAAGGGAAGAAGGGGAGACCAGACCAAAGGGCTAGCAAGCTAAAGGAGAGGGAGGTTGGGATTCCTCCCCCACAAAAGCCTTGTAATAACTTAGGGTAGCCATCCTCCAGTTCCCAGCGGGGATCCCCCCACTTTTGGGGGCTCAAATCTGCTGCTGGCCAGTTGGCCAGTGGGGGAAGCCCCACCCCCCAAACAGGGGGTTATCCCAGATATGATGACATCACCCAGAAATGACATCATCGTGTTGGGGACGTCAAGGGGGTAACGTTCTTGTTTTGGGGCAAACTCTATGGTTTTGAAGGCAAAAAACCATAGAGTTTTGCCTCCAAACTAGAGCATCTCTCCAATGTCCCTGACACGAGGATGTCACTTCTGGGTGATGTTATTGCGGTGCATGCAAAAAGCGTGCACACTGGAACATCCCAGAGCAAGGCCTCGATCCCCCTGCCGGCAGCTAGGTAGGACCTGGCAACCCTATAAGAAATCTAATAGCTAAGCACAACATTCCACACAAAACTCCAGTTGATGAAAAGTAAAAAATGTGGCGGCGGCGGGGGGGTGGGGGCTAACCCCACAATCACTAACAGTAAACTCCACACATGCACATGTGTCATGGGGAAATCATCCCCACGTGTTTCTCATTGGTAGTAGCCAAGTCAGTAGCAGGTAGTGAGAATGTGACAATAAGCCTGGCAGGTGTACTTACTTCATTGAACACCACTGATTAGTGTTCTGTGAGAGGATGAGATCCTGATCAGATCATCTTGATGTTCCCTAACAAAGTTCATCATGAACACAGCACTACGTTCAGCAGTTTTCCACCTGTGCTAGAGCCACTTGTGGTACAATGCTGTTGTTGCCTTTTGCAGCTGCATTTGCTCAGTCTGAAAAATAAATCATCTGATATGCTGGAGAACACTCAGTTTCCCCCAGGAACATGATTAGGTCACTAAGGTCCCTGCCCCACGGCAGGGAAAACACCGGTCAAAGTGCGGCTAATTAGAGCCGCACCAAAATAGAGACGCTGCGGGCGGGATCCCATGGATCCCGTGAGCCGCGTGCCATTGCTCCCCGGCACGATCAGATGCCAGGGAGGAAGAGACGAGTGGGAGGGGGAGGCTGCCGAACTGCGCATGTGTGAGCAAGACGCGCCGGCGATCCCACGGCCAGCCGTGATGCGGACCTACCGGATGAACCACCTAGGTAGGTGGTTCATGTTTGCTGCGGGGCTGTTGGGGGAAGGGCCGGATCGGGAACGGGCCCGCAACACTTCCCAGATGTTGCGGTCGGATCGCACCCATTTGCTGTGCCCCCAATCCGGCCCACTCCCGACCCAAAACCCCTCGTGAGAACAGGGCCTAAGAGTGTTATCCTAAACAGGTTTATAACCTTCTAAGCCCAAAGGAATTAGAAGGTTGTAACTCTGCTTTGGACAACTTTATAAACTGACTGGCTTGTATTGTAAAAAAAAATGGAATCACTGGTGTTTTCTTTTTCTTTTTGCAACTACACAGTCGGTGATATCTGTGAAAGAATTTATTGCAAGAATGGATGACAAAGTTCTATGGCTTCATGGGCAGACACCAAATGCATACAGAGTCAATGAGATAGTAAGTCTCTTAAGTCCAAAATCTAAAAATGATTTCCCCCCTTATATACCATGTCAGGTATTTAAAAAATAAATTTGATGCAATGGCATATAGGCTGAGTTCAGACTGGCAATTTGGCCCTATATAGGCACGTTTCACAAATGGATTAAATGGGATGGTTCACACAGCCATAGCTGTCAGGCGTTCCCCAGCCATACTCAACCTGTCCTATGACGATTCCCTACTGTGCTAAAAAAGTACCAGGTGAAAGTGGTAGCAAACCCTGGAGAGTGCGTTGATTCCGCTTCCTGGAAGTGTGCACGCTAAAAGCCACATTGCTGCGGAGCTGTACCTATGTGCCTATGCGCATAGGTGCATGTTGCCAGAATTAAAAAAGCCGCTTACAGCCGTGCCTCCGCCAGGGGAGGTCCCAGCCCCGTAGTTAAGGAGTTTGGGGGGAGGGGGCCTGGGGGGCACCAGCCAATCAAATAAAAGTTAATTAGATTAACTCTTAAGGCAGCCCCGGCTGTGACCGAGGGGGAAGGAGAGCACCGCCGCCAACAGCAGGGACAGCCCTCGCACCGTGGATGAGCCCTCGGGTCTTGCGGGCACACTGGGGCGCTCTGTCTTGCTCTCTCTCCGCCTCCCTCGGCGACTAGCCACCAGTGAGCACCCTACTGAGCTTCCCCGCCTCCCTCCCTCCCTTTCAGGGTGGACATGGACAGACAAGGAGGTGGCTCCCCAGACGGCCGCCTCGCCCGGGATGCCTCGCCCCTGCCGGGCTCGCTGCTGCTGACTCCTCCAGGCGGCCGCTACTGCCTCCCACTTCGAGTGGCACTCTCAGATTGCCAAGGGGTGCTTTTTTTCCTTCTTCTTTGAGGGTTAGGGCATGTGGGGTGGCAGGGGGCGGGGGCGGGAGGGCAGGTCTGGCCCAGAGAAAGTGGAGGAGTTTCTTCCATCCACTTTTCATTGCACAATGGTTCATTTGCTTTGCAGCCCGGTTGGGGAAACCTCAGCTTGGCACTTGGTTTTTTTTTTATGGAGCACCCAGGAGCAGCAGCAGGTGGCGAGGAGTCACTGGCTGTTGATCTGAGGGCAACAACAGGGGGGAGGGAGGGGGAGCCGAGGGGCCCATAAAAACCACAGGTGGGTGAGCCCCGTGGGCCCCACGGTAGCTACAGGCCTGGGTGGGCCAACAGTGCGAACGCTCCCTTGCGCCTCCTCCCCGGTATGCTCCCGGATCAGTAGGTGCAGTGCGACTGGGAATCCCCAACACAACTTGGTCCAGGTCAACTTGGTCCAGGTTTTTTTGCCTTGCCTCCCTCACACTTCATACACTCAGTCAGTCCTCAGCCTAACAGTGTGCAAAAGCAGTGCAAGTTGGACCTATCTGAATTCCCTTGGATACATTAAAACATCTTGCTGAATCATTACTTCACTGCCCTGTCCTGGATAGCCCAGGCTAGCCCCATCTCGCCAGATTTCAGAAACTAAGCAGGGTCAGCCCTGGCTAGTACCTGGTGTGGCAACCTCCAAGGAATCCCAGGGTCGTGATGCAGAGACAGGCAATGGCAAACCACCTCTGAAATGTCTCTTGCCTTAAAAAACAAATCTAGCTTATCACCTATTGGTACACAGCACTAAAAGAGCTAGAACCTCGGGCTGCCAGACAAACTTAGGATCACCTGGCTATACCACACACACTGCCTAATAATAATAATAATAGTAATAATAATAATAATAATAGTAACTACTACTACTA
>NW_015163204.1:17990-29269 GCF_001447785.1 Gekko japonicus | reverse complement strand
ACTACTTCTGATTGTTGAGCAGGACGTGATCTGAACCAGGCAGTGACTGAGTATAAATAAGTAAAAGGCATGGACACTAGCACTTCCACATAAGTAGCTAAATTCCCCCTTTTTAGCCTTAGTCCAGCAGAAACTAAGCAGTCACTGTATATGCATAAAACGTCCAGCTTATTTTCAACTTGCCCAGGTTGTGCAGTGGTGGTATCATGCTGCATACATGCAATAATCTGGCAAGCGCCCACATCTGTGCAATGACCCCGTCTGGCCGCAGCCATTAATGGGCTCCTTTGTTCAAAGGAACAACAACAAAAAAGAATGAATGGAACAGCCTGGGGCGAGATGGGTTTTCCTAGTTGACAGGGAAATGTCAGTGTTTCCACTGTTTTCACAATTTAAGAAATAATTCCCGTCCATTTGCTTTTTCAAAGTGGAAGAAACATACAAAAGAAAGAAAAACAATGGAAGAAAACGACACACAGGGAATATTTATTTAGAAGTTTCACACCCTATTTTCTCACCATTTAGGTGTTGAACCTGGTTTAGGAATACATTTTAATAACATTGCTTTTTGTCTCACTGAAGTAGTTTCTCGCATGATGTTCCTTCAGACTAGAATTAATAAGAGATTTCTTCCTGTTACAGAGGGTCACACGGAGGGGCCCTTATAGATGGCCAGGCAGTTCCCTTCATTGTTGTCTCGTAACAGCCTCCAGCTTCACAGTGATATGCAGTAGAAAAGAGCAAGAGTCCAGTAGCAACTTAAAGACTAACAAAATATGTGGCAGGGTAGGAGCTTTCGTGAGTCACTGCTCACTTCTTCAGGCACCATATTGGAAGGGAATGCATTTGATGGAACTCCCCTTTCATCTCACCAATATCAGTTATGCTTCTGGTTTTTCACCCTTGGCACTGAGGCAACCCCCCCCCCGCCCCAAGCACCAGCCCTTAGGACCAGATAGAGAACAGACGTCAATGTCTAGGTAAAGATAATCTCCTATAATTCCTGGTTTGCTTGGTTTTATAATATTTGGTTTACTAGGTAAAGGTAAAGGTTCCCTTGCTCGAAAGCCAGTCGAATCCGACTCTAGGGTTGCGGTGCTCATCTCCGTTTCCAAGCCGAAGAGCCAGCACTGTCCGAAGACGTTTCCGTGGTCATGTGGCCGGCATGACTAAACACCAAGGCGCACGGAACGCTGTTACCTTCCCACCGAAGTGGTACCTATTTATCTACTTGCAATTTCTTGCTTTTGAACGGCTAGGTTGGCAGGAGCTGGAACTAGAGACGGGAGCTCACTCCGTCATGCGGCACACTCGGGTCTCGAACTGCTGAACTACTGACCTTCCACAGCCTGCAGTTCAGCGTCTTAACCACTTGAGCCACCGCAGCTCCCGTTTACTAAGGGAGGCTGAAATTCTGGATTTCCTTAATGGCTAGCTGGGCAGACTAGAAAGGATTTGGACCCAGGTCTGCCTAGCAGAAGTGGAATGTTCTTTCAGCAATGTCAGCTTACTTCTCTGCAGGTTCATGGTTCCAGTGTCACCTTATATAGCTGCTGTGGAACATATAGTGGGAGTCCTACCACTCTGTCAAAATTGGTTTCTTGAACTTGTCTGTGAAAAGTACTATTTTTTTTAAGTGAGAATTTCTAGAAAGCTCCAAGTTTTGTCTGGTTGTCGAGATGTTAGTCTTCATATCTAAATAATCATTCCCAGTATCTTGACAAAATTTAACTTCAGGGATTAGTTCTGTGCCTGAAGCTTTCCATATTCCAATGGCAAGTCTGAGGAAAAAGTGGACAGACACTCCCACAAGGCTTTAACTTTGAAAATTTTATGGAACAACTTCCCAGTCTTCTCAGAGATAAATGTATTTTAATTCCTTGTGTCTGCAATAGGGGTGTGCAAACAAACAAACAAACAAAAAATTGGCCCGATTCAGATTCGGCCGAATCGGGCTATAAAGTAGAGGCTGAAGCGTTGAAGAGTGATTACAGCTCATACTTTATTAAGTTACATCCAGATCTTGAGATGCTTTAGCCGGGCCACAGGCCGGCTTATATTCCTGAATCACCTCACACCCAAATACACACCCACACACGTGATTGGATATTTACAGTGCACCCCCAGTCCCATAGGTCACTTCTAGGATCCTAGCCTCCCAATAGGTGCGTGCTAGGATCCGTTCGGGTTATTGTCTTTGGAGGCGAAGCTTGGGCCCTTTGCCTTACCATGTGCTGACCCGACCACGTGCATGGACTTCCCTGGGTACACAACACCCCTCCCCCCTTGATACAGATGGCCTAAGCAGACACTCCCTCATGGAGTGGCGATTGTCCAAAGCCGGAGCGGGGCTCCCTGGCACAGTTCCTGGTGGCTCCGGGGGTGGGGTTGTAGCTGCTGGACTCTGGGCAGCTTGTTGGTTCTGGGTTGCCACTGTCCTCTTCCCTGGGAATTGCACTGGCCACAAGAAGCAGAGGGTCCAATTATTCAGGTCCAGGGTAGATATTGTCCTCGTCTGGGCCATCCGAGGTCAGAGGCAGGACGCAGCAGTGGAGTTGGTCTATGTGTTGCCTCCATAGCTGGCTGTCCTCGCAGGCAACTTAATACAACAGTGGGTTGGTCACCCGAACCACTCTTGCTAGAACCCAGGTGGGGCCCTGGCTGTAGTTGTGGGCGTAAACTGGGTCTTCAGGGAAGAGGCACCTTGGGGCCTCCTGGTCTTCCAGGTGAGTGCTGTGGTCTGGTGCCTGGTCCAGATGGAGGCGGTCTAAGCAGGTCATCAGGTGGTGGCCCATGAGCAGTTCAGCCGGGCTGCGACCGGTGGTGGAGTGAGGGGTTGTGTGCTGGCTGAACAGGAAAGCTGCCAGCTTGTAGTCCCAGTCCCCCCGGTTCATGTGGCACAGCGCCTCTTTCATTGTTCTGACCATATGTTCCACCTGGCCATTGGTGGCGGGATGGAAAGACATGGAGCGGATGTGCCTAATCCCACAGTACTCCACAAATTCCAGAAACTCAGAGGAAGTGAAGGTGATACCATTGTCAGTGACTAGTGAGTCCGGTATGCTGTGTGAACTGAAGATCTGCCCCATTGCCTGGATGGCGGACTAGGACGAGGTCAAGGGATTGGGTGTCACTTCCAGCCATTTCATGTAGGTGTCAACCAGGATTAAAAAGATCTGACTCTGGAAGGGCCCAGCAAAGTCCAGGTGGAGTCTTGCCCACAGCTTTTGGGACAACTCCCAAGGTCGCACTGGAGCTTTTGGGGTCACGGGTCGTGACTTCTGGCACTTCTGACAGCGCTTCACAGTTGCCTGTATCTCAGCGTTCAGCCCCAGCCACCATATATAGCTCTGGGCCAGGGCTTTCATGCACACTATTCCAGGGTGCTCTTCATGCAAAGCGGTGAATACGCAGTTTTGCAGAGGTGGCAGTACCACCCCACACTTCCCCACAGCAAACAACCTTTGTGGGAAGACAACCCATCCTGGTGGCCGGCGAATGCTGAGAACTTAGGACTCATCTGGCCTGCAGGCCACCCCCTCCCCACCCAGTTGAGGACCCAGGAGAGAATGCGATCCCGGGCCAAGTGGTGCAACACCTCCCCCACGTGAACTGGGCAATCGGGCAGATCTTCCAGCAAAGCAATGTGATGGGTGGGGGCGAGGTTGGAGGAGGGCAACGGGAGGTAGCTTAAGGCATCTGCATGCCCCATCACTTTACCAGGGCAGTGGACCAGTGCATATTGGTACCCTGCCAGGAAAATGGACCAGCAGAGCACCCTGGGCGACAAGATCTGGGGGGTTTGGCAATCCGGGGTGAGCAAACCCAGCAGGGGGCTTGTGGTCTGTGATGATTGTGAATGCCCAGCAATACGGAAATCATGAAATTTCATCACGCCAGCCACAATCGCCAGGGCCTCCTTATCAATTTGTGTGTAGTTATGCTCAGCGGCCGACAGGGTATGAGAATACTAAGCCACGGGAACTTCGTGGCCATCAGCCAGCTGGTGAACCAGGACCTCCCCCACCCTGTAGGGAGATGCATTGCATGTCAACACCACGGGTAGGGACTCATTGAAGTGGGCGAGTATGGCATTAGAGACTAACAGGTCCTTGACTGCCTGGAAGGCATCATTGTGAGCAGGCCCCCAGACCCAAGGAGCCTGCTTTTCCTGGAGCCTGTGCAGCGGTTCCACAATGGCAGCTTTGTGAGGGAGGAAAGAATGATAAAAATTCAAAAGTCCCAGGAAAGCCTGAAGCTCCGCCTTCGAGGAGGGTGTGGGCGCTTGACGGAGGGCACGGATCTGTCAGCAAGTTGCCAATATGTCTTTTCCATCCATATGAGATGTGTCCATTCCCCCCCCCTCTCTCCTTCCCTGGACTGGCTTAGACTCTTGTGCGCATGTCCCCCCTCACCCTCATGCGCTCATCTTCAACTGCATTCCTTTCCATGTACACCAGCAGTGCTTTGAAGGAACCTTATCTGCCAAGGCTACATGTGGTTCGCGTTTGGAGGCTTTTGCTTAGTCTATAATGAACAGTAGTGTGAGAATAGAATAATTGTCTAATCAGCTACAACTGTTGCGTTCTCAGGGTTTGGGCGCGCGATGAGTCCTCATGGCAGGCGTGGGAACCATATCTATTGGCCCATGTTATTTTCAACTTGCTTTATTATACCTGTCTCAAGCACCTCGTGTTATTCTGAACAGAGAATCTGTTCTAAGTACTTCATGGCTTCAATAAAATAAAACCTTCCTGCAAGAGTGTATTTCATTGTTTGCTGTGAGTCTGACATACTGTTCAGAATCACTCTTTCTCCATCCTGAAGCCTCTATCAACATCGATATGAGCGGAGGTGAGGAGAAACCTGACCTGGAGAAATCTCCACATGGATCCGAGCCTGGGGACTCAGATCACGGGGAAGAAACCCTGGAGACCTCGGCGATGGTGCCGGTGACAGCTGCTCTTCCGCTGTACACCCCAGGCAGAGGGGCCATCCCGAAACGTGGTCGAGCATTCTTAACGCTGCGTGGAGCCCCGTATCGCCCCAGATCCCGGGGACATGACCTCCAGAGCTGGAGCCAATTTGATGCGGCTACTACCAGAGAAACCTACTCCTGGCAGCCGTCTTTGGGGAAGAAAGCAGCCGGTTTTGGGGAAGAAGAGGCTGACGAGTTCCCCCCCCCCATAAACACTCTGATTGCAGCATAGAACTAGTCCCTGGTGCCAAACTACCCAAAGGGACGATTTATGCCATGGGACCAGCCGAAAAAGAGGAACTAAGGAAGTTCATAGACAAGAACTTGGCCAGGGGTTTCATCCGGCTGGCCTCCTCCCCCTTTGCAGCACCTGTGTTATTCCGGAAAAAGAAGGATGGGGGATTGAGACTGTGCATGGATTATAGGGGTCTGAATGCCGTGTCAGCTACTAATGCATACCCGATGCCCCTGATTAAAGACTTGCTTGCAGAGGCGGCAAAGGGGAAAATATTTTCCAACCTTGATCTCAGAGATGCTTATTTCAGGGTGTGCATCAAGGAAGGCGATGAAGCAAAAATCACCTTCAACACTCCCTTGGGGCAGTTCGAGTTCCTCATGATGCCTTTCGGCCTTCAAGGGCCCCCGGGGGTCTTCATGAATTTAATCAACGAGGTGTTGCATAAACATCTGTTTAAGGGGGTGCTTGTTTACTTGGATGACATTTTAATCTATTCCCCCGATCTACCCTCCCATGTGAAGTTGGTGAGAGACGTTCTAACTACGTTGCACAAGCACAAACTGTTTGCTAAACTTTCCAGGTGTGAATTCCATAAAACACACATTGACTTTTTGGGTTATCGCATCTCGGGAACTGGCCTCGAGATGGACCCGGGGAAGGTACGGGATGTATTGGGGTGGGAGGCCCCGAGAACAAGGAGGCAACTACAAAGCTTCCTCGGATTTGCCAAATTTTACAGGACATTTCTACCGAATGTCACCCAGATTTGCCTTCCCCTGACGGACCTATTGAAAACAAAAGGAAAGGGGCCGGATGCCACTAAACCCAGTGCGCCCCTGAACTGGTTGCCCGAATGCCATGAGGCGTTTCTGCACTTAAAGGCCTTGTTCACTTCAGAGCCAGTCTTAGCCCATCCCGATGAAAACAAAAAAATCATTGTGCAAACAGATGCTTCTGACGTGGCAATGTGGGGGCAATACTCCAAGAAGGGGAGGATGGGTTGCTACACCCCCCTAGCGTATGTTTCTAAGAAATTTAACGACTCTGAAAGACATTGGTCCGTGTGGGAGAAGGAGGCGGGGGCTATCAAACTGGCGTTGTCAACCTGGAGGCACTGGCTGGAGGGTGCCAGGGTGCCGTTTGAAGTGTGGACTGATCATAAAAACCTGGAAACATTGAAAAAAACCAGGTGCCTTAACGCCAAGCAGTTGCGGTGGGCTGATTTCTTTTCTAAATTCCCTTCACCATTTTCCGGGCTCAGCTAACTCGCTAGCCGATGGGTTGTCCCGCCTTCCCCAAAATGCGAGTCAACGTGATGTCATCTTGGACTCAGTTTTCACTCCCGCCCAACTGGGGGGAGCAACCACCACACATAGCCAGGCGGCCAAACTCCCCGCTTCTTCCCCATCAACCCCTCTTGCCCCTCCCTGGGTAAAGCGTTTCCAGGTGGAGCTATCGGAGGACGAGAAATCGTGGCTGGGGGGGGTGGAAGTTTGCCAACCAGGGGACAACAGTTGCTGGTACAAAGATGGTAAGCTGTATGTACCAGCTACTATTCGAAAAGAAGTGATGCTCTCGGTTCATGGGTCGAAATTAGCAGGGCATTCTGGTAAAGTCCTTGCAACTAGTACAACGACAATTCTGGTGGCCGTGCATGTGCAAAGACCTCTCAGCATTTGTAAAAACTTGCCAAATCTGTGCAATGAGCAAGCCCCGGGTGTGGGGGGGAGAAGCCACCCGGCCTGCTGCGGCCTCTGCCCATGCCTACTCGGCCCTGGGAAGTGATCTCCATGGATTTTATATCTGATCTTTCACTTCAGAGCCAGAAGACTGTGATTTGGGTGGTTGTTGATTTGTTTTCTAAACAAGCACACTTTATCCCATTTCCATCGGTCCCGACGGCTAAAGCTCTAGCCAAAGCATTTTTCTCACACATTATACGTCTCCACATGCTGCCGACCAAGGTGATCTCTGACATGGGGACCCAATTTGTTTCCAGATTTTGGAAGGAACTGATGAGTGTTATGGGGGTGGAAAGGGGGTTGAGCAGCGCCTATCATCCGGAGACCGACGGTCAAACGGAACGGGTCAACCAAACTTTGGAACAATATCTCCGTTGCTTTACTAACTATCAACAGGACGATTGGTGTGACCTCTTGCCGCTAGCTGAATACTGTTATAATAACACCTGTCATACCTCCATTGGGATGTCTCCATTTAAAGCCATTTATGGATATGACAGTCCTCCCATGCTTTTTTTGGAGGGGAAACAAGTAGTGAGAACTGGGGATGCTGGTTCATGGTGTAAGACTCTGCAAGAGGCTTGACCCTTAACTGGGTTGGAAATACATTGGACCTTTCAAAGTACGCAAAGTCATCAATGAGGTGGCTGCTGATGTTGAACTGCCTAAAAACTTGAGATCCATACATTCTGTGTTTCATTTCAGACAATGGGTCTTGCCAGTGGCGAGAGGATCGCTCCCCTCTTCCCCCTCTGTTGGTGGAGGGGGAATCCCATTTCGAGATTTCAAGGATCCTGGACTCTAAGCTGAAGCGTGGCAAATTGTATTACTTGATTGAATGGAAAGACTTTGGGCCCCAGCACCTCGAATGGGTGGAAGTAGAGGATATTCGGGCCCCTAACATGCTCAAAAGGTTTCATAGGGAGTTCCCGGGGAAACCAGGAGGTCTCCCGCCCTGACCGGGAGGTGGGTGGTAAATGTGTTTTCAAGGGGGCAGTATGTCAGCAAGTTGCCAATATGTCTTTTCCATGCATATGAGATGTGTCCATTCCCCCCCCTCTCCTTCCCTGGACTGGCTTAGACTCTTGTGTGCATGTCCCCCCCCCTCACCCTCATGCGCTCATCTTCAACTGCATTCCTTTCCATGTACGCCAGCAGTGCTTTGAAGGAACCTTATCTGCCAAGGCTACAGGTGGTTCGCGTTTGGAGGCTTTTGCTTAGTCTATAATGAACAGTAGTGTGAGAATAGAATAATTATCTAATCAGCTACAACCATTGCGTTCTCAGGGTTTGGGCATGCGATGAGTCCTCATGGCAGGCGTGGGAACCATATCTATTGGCCCATGTTATTTTCAACTTGCTTTATTATACCTGTCGCAAGCACCTTGTGTTATTCTGAACAGAGAATCTGTTCTAAGTACTTCATGGCTTCAATAAAATAAAACCTTCCTGCAAGAGTGTATTTCATTGTTTGCTGTGAGTCTGACAGGATCTTGTCCTGTGTGGGGTGAATCCCATCGGCAACTACAGCAAACCCCAAGAATTCCACATGTGGCACCCCCAGAATGCAGTTCTCCCACTTCACCTTGAGGCCAGCACAAGGGAAACGGTCGAGCACAGTCCGGAGTCACTCCACGAAGGTCTCAAAATCATCAAAAAATGGCTGGACTCCTGGGATTCCTTTGTGGAGACATTCCATCAGGTTTTGGAAAATGCCCGGCGCCACACTCACCCCAAATTGCAGGCGCCATACCCTGAAAGCCCTCCTGTCATTTGCTATTGTTTGAACCTCTGCCGAGGTGTCATCAACCGGCAGCTGCTGATAGGCCTGGGCCAAATCCAGCTTGCTGAAAACCCTCACTCCCACCAAGGAAGCCAAGACTTGTTTGACCTCCGGAACTGGGTACGCATGGTCTTGCAGTGCCTTATTAATAGTGCACTTATAGTCTGCACAGATGCGTATGTCCCCATTTGATTTTAGCGGGGTGACAATGGGGGTTTCCCAGTGGGCAGGCAGCAGCGGTTCAAAAAACCCTGCTTGACCAGGCGGTCCAGTTTGGCCTCAATCTTGGGTTCAACACTATCGGGGGCCACCTGGCCTTCATTCTAATCGGCTGCACCACTGGGTCGAGGTCAAAGGAAATGGGGGGTCTGGAGTAGCAGATCGAGCTAAAGTCCATCGCTTGTACAGTGTTCACGCCCATGACAGCAAACCCCAAGGGGCCCAAAGTCCCTACAAACTTGTGAGCTTCCCTTCCACCACCAGCAATTCTAAAAAGCTGTTGAAGTCTCGGAATTTTATCCTGAATCTGCCCCAGCCCTTGATAGCCACAGGGTTTTTCTGAAACCCTGTGGCTTTTTTAGTAGGGGTGCCCCCCAGGGCAGAGCTGCCGTAGCGTCTCTGCTGAGAAAATGGAAAATTAGGAGCCCATGTCCAGTTCCATGTGACAGGGGGACCCCTCAATTAAAACTGTTACATGCATCTTATTAGGGGCATCAGGGGGCAGATTCAGTACCTTGTGGTGGTGGTGGTTGATGTCCAATGGGTGCAGATCCAGGTCCTCCTGGTGAGTGGACATTGCTTTCTGACTTCCATGGGATTGGCCGGCATGGGCGATGTGTCCCTGCTTTCCACACGTCTGGCAGATGGCATCACGGAAGCGGCACATTTTGCGCTCATGTGAGTCTCCGAAGCTTGCACAGGACCCTTGGGATGCTTGTTTCCCCTGATGTGTGGTGGCTCTGGACTGGGGTTGGGGATTCTGGTGGCTGGATTGGCGAACCTGGTGGATGTTGTCTTTGTCCAAGTTGTCGGATGCCGCATCGGGTAACACGTGGTGTGTTGAAGGTGCCGATGGCAGATGGTCCCGGTGGGAGTATGCGGTGGCTATCTGGAGGGCTGCATGTATTGAGGTCGGCGGTGCCTACCAGCTTGCGATGGAGTTTGGCATCCTGCAGACCCCAGATGAATTGTGTCAGGATGTTCTCTTCCACATTGAACCCACAATCCATCACATGTTGGCGGAGGTTGGTCATGAAGGTGGAGACCATCTTGCTGGGCTTTTGGAGGCACGCTTGGAAGTCCATGCGCTTGGCCATCATTGTGGGCTTTGGTGTGTAGTACCTCACCAAGGCAGCAACAATCTCGTCATGATTGGATATTTACAGTGCACCCCTAGTCCCATAGGTCCCTTCTAGGATCTAGCCTCCCAATAGGTACACACTAAGATCCATTCGGGTTATTGTCTTTGGAGGCGAAGCTCGGGCCCTTCACCTGACCACGTGTTGACCCGACTGTGTGCACGGACTTCCCTGGGTGCACAACATGGACAGAATAATTTTCAGCCAGCAGAAAGACCCCTGCATGTAAATTTCTGCAGTAGGAGCCCACTTGTTAATTTCGGGCCCATTGTATCCTATGGGCCATTGAAGTCAAAGGCGAAATCATTGGGTATATTCTGGGAGATGGAGGGAAGGGGGCTTGAGGGATTGGCTCTAAACTCACAGGGTAGCTGCTGGGGCCTCTCCCCAAGATGCCCACCAAGTTTCAAGAACATTGGACAAGGCAGTCCAATTCCATGGGGCCCCCAACAGGTTGCCCCCATGTCCACCATTGTTTATGGTGGGGGAAAATACTTTTTCCCACCATAGAAAACAATGGAGGGGATGGGGGCAACCTGTTTGGAGGCCTGTAAAATTGTACCCCCTGGTTCAATGTTGCTAAAACTTGGTGGGTTTCCATTGATCCATCATGGCTGTCTTCCCAGGCCTCAGCCTAATAAAATGAGAGGTAATTGATCCTAGCTGCATTGTAGGAAGGTAGTGGAGTTCCTGAGGCTGTGTGGCAGAATGCACCTGCTCTGGCCTGCAGGCCCTATTCCACCCTGCCTTCCAAAGTTTTTCTCAACTCTTGGAGAGGCCTCTCTCTCTATCTCTCTCTGGTAACTAGGGGTCATTTCGTAGAAAAAGAGGAGCAGGAGCTCATTAGCATAACTCATTAGCATAACTTATTTGCATATGCCACACCCCCTGATATCACCGGAAGTGTGTCAGAAGGCAACACCCACCGCTCAGGCTCCACTGGACTGTTTTGGATTGCTAGCTATTGTGGTGGTGGTGGTGGTGGGAAACGTGCAGATCTGTCCTCGCAGAGGAGGGAGAGCTTGTACCTGAATAAAACTTGGTCTTTTTAAAAAATTTACATTTTATTATTGAGTATATTTATTTATTTATTTATTTATTATTGAGATTTATATCCCGCCCCATCCAGTAATTCAGCTCGGGGCGGCTTACAAAGGTTAAAATATAAATACAACAGCAG
>NW_015163204.1:6348-17975 GCF_001447785.1 Gekko japonicus | reverse complement strand
CCCTGCGGAACTGCCCTAGGTCCCGCAGGGCCCGAGTCTCTTCCGGGAGCTCGTTCCACCAGATGGGAGCCGCCACCGAAAACGCCCTAGTTCTGGTCTAGGTCAATTTCACTTCCCGGGGGCCTGGAACCTCCAGGCAATGGAAGTTCCCCGATCTCAGTGCTCTTGGGGGAATGTCCAACACAAACATAATTCACTATTCATCTTATTGATATGCTCATTTTCCAGTTTTAACAATCGTGAAACAAACAATCAAAAGAAAAAAAATACATCTGATGTTACTATTGCAACAACCAAATTTTTTCTCTCTTTTAATCCCTCTTCTTTTCTTATGCCCCTATCTTACCCGTTTGTAAATCCCATCCAACTTCCCCATAACTTATAGATCCTCATAATACCACTCAAAAACTACAGTTTCTACTAACTCACATAATACTATTTTCTTCTTTCATCTTCTTCTGTACCTGAAACGAAAAGTTGAAAGGGTTGCCTCCGATTATGGGGGCTGTAGAGAACACCTCTACAGCGAGAGATCAAATAACCTCTCTCCCTATATACGGAGGTCTTGGGAGGGGCACGCTCTTCACCTCCTTGCTACACCCAGTTATAACAATACATACTCTAAACTTCAAATTAAACCCCTCTTCCATATTTCTATCCTGCATAGACATGTTTGGAGATACAGTCTACTCTTATACTAATACATCCTGCTTAGAATTATTTCCTCTTACTTATCCTATAGCCTAACTATCAATACCAAAGTATATTGTTCCCTTCACAGCTCCCCATCTTTCAGTTTCATAACAGCTTCAACAAGTTTTTCCCCGTCATCTCATCATGTGCTGTGAATGTTTTATTTTTTATATTCACAGCCAAATGTCCAAGTGCTAACCATCTATATGATATTTCCTTTTCTCTCAATGTTTTAGCCGTTTCACGCAAACTTTGTCTTGCAATCAGCACCTCTGGGATGACAGCATATAGAAACACACATGTGTCTTCAAGGAGCAAACCCTTTTTTTCTCGAGCTATTTTAAAAAGTTTATTCCTTATATTGAGCTCTTTGAATTCTATGATAATGTCCTGCGGAACTCCTGCTGAGGCTCTCTTTGAAATATTAATTCGGAAAGCTGAGGTAATTATCTCTTCCTTGGTCTTAAAGGTGCCACTGGACTGTTCTGGACCGGGAGGCCGGGGGGGGGCTCTGCAATTTACCTGGCTGCATCTTGCTCTGACTGAGGGCTGCTGGGAGCAGGGGGTGGGGCTTGTTGCATGTGACCACCCCCTGGGCTCTTTACTGCCGGAGCTCCGCTCCTGTGCACTCCTGCAGGAAATGACCCCTGCTGGTAACTCACCACCACCATTTTTTTTAATTTGAAGGAAAATAAGAATTTCAGTTTCTGAATATTGAGAATAGTTTGCCAAGTGTCTAAATCCGGGAAGTAATGTATTTATCACGGGACTTTAAAATATAGCAACATATATTAAAAAGTATTAAATATGCAGCCTGGTGGATGAGAACAAAAAACACATCTGCGGTTTTTTGTCAGAACATTGTTGAATCGTCAAATTATTGCAGTTTAACTTCAATAATTTGAAAAAAAGTAAAATAGAAGTTAAGCTGGAACTATTTGAAGGAAGCAATGAAAGAAGTTAAGCTGTATCTAGAGTCTGACACCTTCCAACGCAACAGGGTTACTCCTGAGGAAGATGGGTGAAATGAGTGTATAACCGGGTGCTCATTGAGGACGTTGGACTTTTCCTTGAAAATGTTAGAATTTCCTTAGCAATATTGTAAAGTTTTAATTGATATACAAATTGATGTTCATAGGATTTATTCAATGTTATTGTCATTTTCATCACAATGTTTCTTTGTTTGATATAAGTCTCCAGGTGGTGGCTGGAGATCTCCTGATGTTACAACTGGTCTCCAGGTTACAGAAATCAGTTCCCCTGGAGAAAATGGCTGCTTTGGAAGGTGGACTCTATGGCATTGTACTCTGCTGAATTACCTCCCCTCCCCAAATCCCACCCTCCTCAGGCTCCGCCCCCAGAATCGCCAGATATTTCTCAGCCCAGAGCTGGCAACCCTGCGGAAGAACAAGAGAGAAACGAGTGTAGGGTTAGTCCACTGGGGGTGTGCATGTTGGATAGCATTTATTTATTTATTTATTTATGGACGGGCAGGAAACGTGCAAATAAGGAAGCAATTCTGGGGGCTTCTACCCCTAAACAATGGAAGATTGAAGAATCATTTTTCCCCTTCCCCCATTTCCGGACCTTGCAGACAGACCCAGTAGCTTCTCCACCTTAGATGACTTCTTTTGCAGTTGCAAATAACCTCTTGTCAGATACTATTGCAGTAAAGAAAAAAAAATTAGACTCCTTTATAAATTATGCCTTGGAGAATATGATGGAAGCACTGGAACCTAAATCTCAGTTCGTGTCGCAGGTGACTCAAAATGACCCATGCGAACTATTTGAAGTCATAAATCCCCAGAAAATGGTAAATAAAATCTTGCAAGAAAAATAATAATCTAAACTCACAAGAGACACAAGTGGAAGATATGTACAGTACGAACAATCCTTTGGCATACAATCTGCTAGCTATGCAAACTTTTATAGTTGCTGAGACTGTACAAAAAATCTTTGACTCAATAAATAAATTCAATCATAACTTTGCCATTTTATATTCCAAATTCGTATCATTTCATACTGTTTTGGCTGTCATATCATCGACTCAGTCAAATGCTCACATATTACTGAATCAGAAATTGGAGTACTTAATGGGTCTGCTAGTGAGATGCAGTTGTCAATGGTGGATAATAAAATACTGGTTCACATTTAATACTGGTTCACATTTTTCCTTACAAGAATAGATGTATCTTATGGAGATCAAAATGGAAGGGTAAGGAACAGAGTGGAGTGATGGCCCCTGGGAGTAACAGAAATGTTGTGGGGCTGAAATGACAGCCCTCCCCCAAGCAATTCCACTCTGGGACAGTCATTCCAGTCCCAGAAGGCTCACGTAACTTCCAGGGGCTATAATTCCACTCCAGGAGCTCTTATTCCAGGCCTAGAAGACTTCTGCTACTCCTCTGAGGGGCTAGAATCCAACTTTGGGGGCTGTCATTCCTGTTCTAGAACACTCATGTTACTCCCAGGGGGTTATCATTCCATTGGGGGGGGCAGTCACTCCAGTACCAGTGATTCCAGTCTCACCTAAACTAAGGTTGCAAACCTCCAGGTTGTGGCTGGAGATCTCCTGGGATTACAACTGATCTCCAGGCAATAAAAAACAATTCTGTTAGCCTGCAAGCCTGCTATGGTGTTTTTTATGGACTGTGTTACACTGTTATCTGATGAAGTGTGCCAACAACAGACTGTGCCTGAAACTGACATGCTGAGAGTACCTACCGAAGACCGTGTTTTCCAATGGTTGCTACTCCAAAGGTGTTCCCGTGTCTAGTGCATGCCATAGAACAATGCACGCGGTCGCAGAAAGCACGAAACACCATTTCAAACCAGCCATATGGCCACCTACATCCAGGGCCCCCTCCCCCTCACATCTACGAAGCTGCACGTACTCAAAACGACCCGGTATTCAGCCGGGCCGCATGGACATGAGTCACCTATCTGCATACAAATACCCCTCACCCAGGTGTCTTGATTGAGTGAGCAACTAGATTTCAAATTGTCCTCCAGTTTCCTGGAGCACCCAGAAAAGTACAGTAGCCAATCGCTAACCTCTTGGCTATGACAGAACCAGGGTGTCATAGGGGAAGACACCTGGACCCAGCTCCTCCTCTAGGTCCCCCTGTATAATTTGGAGCACACCCACAGCTCGCTCTCTTAACTTTTTGGACTCTTGAGCATCCCTTCGCTCCCCAACGACGTCATCTATAGAACCTGCTTTTCCTCTTAAGTCCAGCTTGCTATCCCATATCCTCCCCGTCCTCCTTTACACTCTAGAATTGTGCAGCTAGAGTCTCTTTGGCACGTGGTCTTAGCTGGCCAGAGTCCATTCGCCATTCTTTTCCAATTTTCTCCCCTTCCTTACCCCTTCACTGGAAGTTTGGAGCCACGCAGTTGCAGCTAGGTAATTATCACCCAGAGCATCAAACCATCATCTTCCTGCAAATATAACTGTGTTGTATTAATCTACCTTAACTTCTTAGCCTTGTGTGCCTGTGATTGTTGTGTATTATTGAGTGAAGTGTGTCAGTAAGCTATTATTATCATTAAGGAAGTTTGCCTCAGTCTTTCATTGGGAACCTCGGAAGCAGTGCCATCCTCCGTAAACATAGATGGAAGAATCCCGATAATAATAACTGTACCGGTTGTTTCCCTTAAGGAGCAATTCGGCTAACAGATCACCTGGAGAAACATGGCTCCTCCACCCTCAGAGCCAACAGGCACTTGCGGGAAGAGGCTGCCTTGCCATCCCCAGAAGGGGAGAGGCAATGATGCGAGACATAAGCGTTGCTGCATCAAGGGCAGAGCCAGGGGGTCTTTAAAGGCTGGCCCCACCCTTGTAGTGTCCTCTTTTGCCTCGTGCTTGGCCTGTGAGAGGACCTATGCAGGCTGGGAGGAGGCAGAATGGGCTGCAGCCCTACAGTGTGGGTCGGCCGGACTTGTGCATCATGGGATGGCTGCAGTGGCATTGGGGGCAGTGGCTGCAGCAGGTGCCTTCTATAAAGCCAGTGGGAAGCCAGGCAGTGGAGGTTGGGTGACAGCATGGGCAGCTGCCCCATGTGAGTAGATTGAGACCCGCCCTTAGGGAGGCCATGGTGGAGGATGTGTGGCCTTCTTGGATGGGCTGTGCAACCTAGGGCTTGAGGGCCAGAGCATTGACGAGGGGTGGATTGGAGCCTGGGCAAAAGCACCTTAGCCAGAAGGGGTCCAGGCCACATGGGGAACCCCTTGGGATGAGTAGGCAGGGCTGGGGCCTGCCTATGGTGGGCTGTGGCCAGGTGGAGGTGGCCTCCCACCAGGCCTGGGCAGCAGCTGTCCATTTTCAGAACCAGGGTCTGCATAGGCCCAAGAAAGGCCCAGGATACAGAAGCCACCTCCTCCCATCCAGGAGACCAAATGGGACCTTGGGCCCACTGTGTGGTGGCGAAGCTGGCCAGGTTTGTGAAGGCTCTGGGTGGAGTGGGGCCAGCTTGTGCTGAGAGCTTGCTGGGCCCTAGGGGGCTTGTGGGTCTGGGAGGTGTGAAGCACAAACAGGGCTGTGAGGCTGTCCATTGGTGGGCAGGGGCCTGGGGTCCACAGGCCAGGGCTGGGTGGAGCTCCTCTTGGTTGCAGGGGGACTCCAGTAGCACATGGGGTCCCTGTTGAGGGCTACGGGACTCAAGAAAGGGTGAGGGGGCTTCAGGGCAAGCAGCTGGTGGCCTGGGTGGCCTCCAAGTAGAGGGAGCCGGCCATTTCTTCTGATGAGGAGATGGGGAACCCCACCATTAGGGCCATCTTGTCACGGCTGGAGGCTTTGGAACAGAGATGGGGAGGGGTCCCTATTCCCCCCAAAGTGGGGCAGGAGGGTGCAGGACAAGGAATGAGATGAACAACCAGCTCCTGGAGCACATTCTTATGCTGCAGGGATGGTGGCAGGATGGTGACGACCCAGGAGGTGTCTGCTCCAGGACAATAGCCAGAGGAGAGCATGGCAGCAGTGGTAAATGTGGTGATCAGTGGAGGTAAGCAATGTGGTGGTCAATGGAGGTAAGCAAGCCAGGCTCCCCCTGGGAGTCAGGTGTGGTCCTGGGGTTCCTGGGGTCTGACCACTACCTCTAGGTCTCCAGCCACAGTGCAGCAACAAAATGCTTCGTACAGTTCCATGATAGGCCAACAAGTGGGTTGGCTTTGGGCACAGAGTTGGGTGGCCCAACCAGCAGGGGCAGGGGGCAGCCCCTCAGTGCTCCAGCCACAGCCATCAGGCTCTGCAGGGGCTGGAGGGTCCCCCAACACAAGTGGATTGCCTTATGAGGGTGCCCCTGAAGGCATTGCAATTTGGGGACGTAACCATTCCCTTACGGACCACCTTTCAATGGCAACTCGGGAAACGATTTTCAGGGGGGAGTACACAGATGTTGTCACCCTGCTGTTTAGGGAATTAGAGGAAAAGGACAAGGAGGACTTCAAAGAGAGCGATAAGGAATGCCTGAAGAGGCGGAGGGTGGACAGGACGTGGGCCAGTTGCCTGCCCAGGTTCATAATCTTGGCTGGAGTGGTGACTTGGTCCCAGCCTTGGAAGTTGGAATCCCTGTGACATTGCCTGGATTTTATTTACAGGGAGTACTGTGATTTTGCAGGCCCTGCATGAATGGATGCAGTACAATGAAGAGTTCTGCATGCAAGCGGCTGCGAATCCCTCCTTGCATTGGAATGAAATTCATCCGCAGCTCTGGATGCAGTTGAAGATGCCTGTGTGACCCAATGGGGGTGATCGATCAGATGGTGGGCACATCATGCATTGGCTGTTCAGTAATGCAGGTGCCCGTGCCCAGGGGGTTCAACACCGCTTGCTTTTTCGTTCCAGTAAGGAATATACCTCATTATGGAACAATTCCATGGAGTTTTTCATGAAAGCACTGAGCTGTTGAGCCCTTTTCTGATTGGCTCAGATATGGGTCTGCTTCACTTTGGAAGTGATGATGGAGGTAATTAAATAGGACCAGTTTGGGGGAAAACTGATAAGGTCCTAACAAAGAGTTACCAGGATTACATGGAATTCACTGCCACAGGAAGTGGTGGGTGCTACAAGCATGGACGGCTTCAAAAGGGAATTAGATAAGCATATGGAGCAGAGGTCCATCAGTGGCTATTAGCCACAAGGTATAGCTAGGGGCTCTGGGGCAAGTGATGCTCTGTCTTCTTGGTGCTTGGGGGGGGGGTCAACAGTGGGAGGGCTTCTAATGTCCTGGCCCCACTGCTGGACCTCCTGATGGCACTGGTATTTCTGGCCACTGTGTGACACAGAGTGTTGGACTGGATGGGCCTTTGGCCTGATCCAACATTGGCGTCTCTTATGTTCTTATGTTCTTATGTTCTTATGAGAGGGTTGGGTAATTCCAGCTGATTTGATAGGTAAGCATCCTGAGATATCTGTGGACATGGAGACCTAACAAAAGTATGTAATGTGGCTGATACCAAGGCATGGTGCTGGACAGTTCCTCTCTTAAAACCTGAAATAAATCCTAATCTCCTGATCAAACCCATATGGGTTATCTAACATCTTTATTTTGAGGTGTGTGTGTGGAGCAAATTCAGAATTTCTTAACAACTCCTGTAGCAGTTAATATTGTTCCACCAATGATGGGAATATAATTTCCTCCTTAGACCGTTAATAAGACCACACAAATCATTTTAGTGCAGTTGCTTTTTTTTATTGTTATTTTTGCAAAGCTGTTGACAGTTCTTCTTGTCCTCAGCCTTTTTGATAGACAGGAAACAAAATGAGTTACTGCTGTTGAATTTGTCTAAATTGTACTACTGTGATCGGTGGTTTCCCATTTTTGACTGGGCTGAAAGCGATAGTGCAGAAGTCATTAGAGCAGCAAGGCATCATCACCATGTTCCAGCATCTTCAATAAGACATCACCTTTAATTGATTTAAGGAGTAAAGCAGAGCTGTTAGCACAAACATTCCCAAGGAACTAGAGCTGAAAACTTTAATAAGAAAATAGTTGGTTTTCCACACACCCAAGGCAGGGCTGTGTTAAAGCAAAGTGCTTTACACATCCCATTTATATCAGGGCATATGCTCTCTTCTCCCATTAGAAAAAAAAAAGGAACTTTGAAAGTACTACTCTTTGTTGGTTTGTGTCATGTTCTCCTTAACATCGCCCACTACTCCAGAGATCCCCAACCACTTTGACTCCACAGTCACTTTCAGAGTTTTAAGAGAGGGTAATTGGTAGCATTACGAAATGGCTCCCATGGGCAGTGGGACCAATGACAAAAGGGCTGTCATGCATGCTTTTGTATCACAAAATGTCAATGGGGTGGAGCCTTCCTCCAACCTAAGGGAAACTTCAGTCCCGGTCACACATGCCGGAAAATGTGGGGAGGAGTGAGGCTATTTGTGCCACGGTAATTTGACCCACCACTGTGCGATCCAATACAACGGCAGGTGAAGCGGGTGTTATTCCTTGCAGCCGGCTTCCGGTGCACTTCATCCAGGAACCAGTGATACGATTGGAGCGTACCGGAGCGATCACACCAGCAACTCTGTCCTTGGCCCGTCGCAACCTTGTTTGATAGTGGACTTTCCATGGTTGTTTTTTACTTTGCTTCTTTGGCTGACTGCTATGGGTGCAGGACGCTGGCCAGATGTGTCCGTTTGATCACGCCAGTAAAATCCGGCCAGCATTGGACACCAAGAGTATCCCGTGGCAAATTCTGCATGTGATTAGGGCCTTCCTCATACTTAAGTGGCTGTTCCTCAAATGGAATGTTCTTTAGGTGGGAAGGTTCAATCTTCATTCAGTGGAGTGGTAGGATAGGGGTAGAATCCACAATAGTCTCCACGAGCCCCGGAGGGCGAAGACCCCTCGGAGAACAGTTCCGAAGGGGTAGAGATGGACGGCCAGCCGGGGAAAGGCTCAGGAGAAGGAGGGCTAGTCCAGGACGTGCGGGGAACAGGAGGGAGGGCACGGTTGCAGGAAAGCCGGGAGAGATGGGTCTTACCCAAGATGACAGGAGCCGATGCGCTCGTTCAGTCACATGTGAAGCCCCGGAAATGGCCTCACCCTTGGAGATGCCCAGGCAGCCCAACCAGGGGGGTGGGACAGGAAGAAGTGACAAGGAACCTGCCCTATCAGAAACCAGGGAAGAGAAGGGGAGGGCTTGCCCCGGGTGGAGGGATATATAGAGCTGAGGAGGATGTCGGAGGTGACGGGCTTAGGTACAGAGAGAGAGAGAGCAGTCCGAAAGCCGCTGTCAACCCCGAGGAGTGGTGGATAGGGAGTGACGCAACTCTCTCCCCACTCCAAGTCTGAGGCTCTGGCTTCCCTCGAGGGACTAACGCCGACACGGCTGAAGCTCCTCCCACACCAGAGGACGACGCCCGGCGTGACAGTAAGTTCCAAGCCAAGGATCCCCACATGACAAAGGAAGCTCCAGATGCAAACATGATGCTTCCAGCATTACTCAGAGCTATTTCCTGTTCAAGAAGGTGGAGGAGCCCCAAGATTGGCTCTTTCATTTGGAGAAGAGATGTTTGTTTTCAAATTCCAGAGAAAGGGAATTCTATTCTATTCTCTATATCTATTCTCCTAAAAGTAACCCTTTCATTCAGCATCAAAAGCTTTTAGCGGGAAAGATCTGCAGGGCCAACCCATTATGTTAAAGATGGTTCCCCAAACAACAGATGAATTATCCACGTAAATAAAACAAGCCATTTGCTTCAACAAGAAACATCAGCCTATTATCAAAAACTACGTTGTTCCAAATAAGATACATCACAGACTTTTTCAGATATATCACATGTAAGCTGAACTGTATTCTGTAGTGTTGTCCTAATTCAAACTCATAGAAAAAGAGCCCAATTAAACTAGAAAATTCTATTGGGCTTATGTGAAGCTCTCATTCACTTCAATGGGGACTGCACTCTGTAACCATCTGCTCAACATTCTGAACTCCTCAGCTTCATGAATTCAGCTTTATTCATCAACTACATCATGCCATGGAAATCAGGAAAGTCTTCAATTTAATAGAATTTGAGAAACAGTATCAGCATTTTTATTTTTGGACACTAAGAAAGCTTTCGTTAGACTCAAAAATTCTTATCTTCTGAAATCCTGGGGGATGGGCCTATGGGAGTGGCAAGTCCTAGGTCCAATGAGCAGCTCCCCTGCCCCTCCCCAATGGGAAGCCTTATAAAGCTTCTCCTATGGCCCCAGCTGGCCTAAGGAGGTCACTGCAGCCTGTTTCCTGCCCTACCAAAGAGGTCTTCCTGGCTTCCACGACAGATGAGGAAAGGGGTGTCGCTTGTGGTAGGTTCTGGTAGTCCTCTGACACCCTTGTTGCCTTTTGCTTCTGCTGCTGGCCTCTGGAGGTTGGCTGCTGACTGGTCCCTGGCCTGCCTGGCATTTCTGGGTGAGGAGGTGAGCTGGGAAGCTGGGAAGCTGGGAAGCTGCTCCTGCGGCATCACATTGGGCTGCTGTGGCCCTTCCTGGATGGTTTCCTTGGCAGGGTCATGAGGTGTGGCCCTTCCTGGATGGTTTCCTTGGCATGGTCATGAGGCCTCTGTCTTTTTGAAAGTAAGTGTGGGGGCGGGAGGTGCAGGGGTCATTTCCTGTGGGAGCGCACAGGAGCGGAGCTCCGGCAGTAAGGAGCCCAGGGGGAGGGCACATGCAAAAAGCCCCGCCCCCTGCTCCCAGCAGCCCTCAGTTGGGCCACGAGGAGCAAGAAGCAGCCAGGTAAGTTGCAGAGAACCCCCCCGGCCCCGCCTTCAGGTACAAGCTCTCCCTCCTCTGCAAGGACAGAGCTGCACGTTCCGTCCCCCACCCCCAACAGCTAGCAATCCAAAACAGTCCATTGGAGCCTGAGCGGTGGGTGTTGCCTTCTGACACACTTCCGGTTATGCCACTGAGTTAAGCTAATGAGCTCCTGCACCTCTTTTTCTATGAAATGACCCCTGGGGAGGTGTGACCCTGTACAAGTTCTGAGGTATTTATATATATAAAGAAATGACAACATAGCAATACTCACCTTGATCTCAACACGAGTTTATGGAAGGCCAGCCTGAAATACAGAAATCAGAAGCTTTCAATTTCCATTCTGCAAAAGTATCACGGGAATATGAGGGGAGTGCAAAGGGGCCACTTTAGCAACTGGCAAACATATTCATGTCACATGCACGCAGACTGTGCTCATAATGTCACTTAGCAAACTTAGTAGCACTACAGTCCCAGTTTTTATTTCATATCGGTTATTCTAGGGAACTTGCACATCATGGCATTTACATTTCAATCCTTCCTCTGTTCCTATAGCTTTGAGTTCCTCACATGTTTGCATGTGTTTTGCTCCCTCTAGTAGTGAATTTAACATTAGGTAAAGGTTCCCTTGCTCGAAAGCCAGTCGAATCCGACTCTAGGGTTGTGGTGCTCATCTCTGTTTCAAAGCCGAAGAGCCAGCGCTGTCCGAAGACGTTTCCGTGGTCATGTGGCCGGCATGACTAAACACCAAGGCGCACGGAACGCTGTTACCTTCCCACCGAAGTGGTACCTATTTATCTACTTGCAATTTCTTGCTTTCGAACTGCTAGGTTGGCAGGAGCTGGAACTAGAGACGGGAGCTCTCTCCATCATGTGGCACCCGGGTCTCGAACTGCTGAACTACTGACCTTCCACAGCCTGCAGTTCAGCGTCTTAACCACTTGAGCCACCGCAGCTCCGAATTTGACATTACATCAGTGTATATCTGGCATATTTCCCTGCTCTTTAAAACTGCAAGTAAATAAGCCAGACATACAGTGATGTAATATTAAATTGGCCACTAGAGGGAGCAAAACACATATGGAAAGGGAAAAAGTGAAGAAATAGGTACACACAAGGGACAAAACTGTGAATGCATAAGAGCCCTATTGTGTTCCAGCAACCGCAATAGGAGCTGATTATATAACA
>NW_015163204.1:0-5723 GCF_001447785.1 Gekko japonicus | reverse complement strand
CTCAATATGTTCATGTCAATCACTCGTACCCAAGTCTACATCTCCTCATCTTTGCCAGAGTTTCCTACTAATGGAATCCCACAAATGGAGAAGAGCTATGACTTCGAGAGCATGTAGCAGTTCCCCTGTTTGCACATGATGATTTCCCATGCCATTTCTGCCCATCCTCCTTTCCATTTATATCCCATGATGACTGGGAGCTGTCCTTTTTAAAAAAATAAATATCTGCCTCATGGCTGCTAGGTAGAGGTACTTAAGAGTAAAAGGTAAAGGTAAAGGTTCCCTTGCTATTTATCTACTTGCAATTTCTTGCTTTCGAACTGCTAGGTTGGCAGGAGCTGGAACTAGAGACAGGAGCTCACCCTGTCTTGCGGCACCCGGGTCTTGAACCGCTGAACTACTGACCTTCCACAGCCTGCAGTTCAGCATCTTAACCACTTGAGCCTGTGTGTGTGTGTGTGTATACACACACACACACACACACACAAGTTCTTCTTTTGAGCCAAAAATAGGTTTTCTGAATGGATAGACATGAGAGCTGTAATGGTGATAATTACACTTTCTAAGTATCTCCTAGACTATTAAATTATTCCTATGCTCAGCCCCAAACTATTTGTTTCTTTCAAATGGGGTAGAGGCAACTTTGGAACAGAGTCTCCCCCTACACCCTCCCCATTTCCTGGCTTTTAGCCCTCATTAATGTATAACCAGCTATGGTACAGAACTACACACTGGTTTTGAAGCAGCAGGAACTGGTGGTTCTGGAGCAGGAGGAGCTGCTGGTCCTGGATTAGTGGAGACTTTTGGTTCTGAATCAGCAGGGACATCCTAAAAAATAAGCAGGAATAATATGAATAAATGAAATGTTAATAATGATCCTCGGTCTCCCCTGTTTTTGCATAATATTGTCAGAACTTTTCAGAGGTTGAAAAAGATGGGATCCTTTCAGACTATTTGTTTCTCTCAAAGGGGTACGGGCAATCTTTGGAACAGACCATTATATAGGTCTCCCTCTACACCCTCCCCATTCCCTGGCTTTTAGCTTATCAACATAAACTTGGCCATGGCCATTATCTCTCCTTATATATAATTGAGTAGTGGGTGCCAAAGTTCTAAAATGCACTCCTTTAGTGTATGGACGCTTGAACTGTCAGTCAGAAGACGCTGGCTGGGTTGACTGGCTGCTTTGTGCAGTCCCGCCCAGCGTTTCAAGGTCTTTTGCATGTGGAAGCTGATTGGATTTCACTCCATTCCACACCTCAAACTCCCCCCCGCAAGGCAGTTGGAATTTTCAGTTGCATAACATACCTCATAGGGGAGAGGATAATGATGTCAGCTGCCCTTTCCCTAGGCAGAAGCTGTGGGGGGGGTTTTGTAAAACTTAAGACAGACAGGCAGATAAAGGTTGGCTGATGGTTGCCAGGAAAGGACATAGGGTTGCCAACTCCAGGTTGGAAACTTCCAGAATATTTTAGGGATGAAGCCTGCTGAGGGTGGGGTCTGAGGAGGAGGAGGAAGAGGGGGACCTCAGACAGATACAATGCCATACTGCCCACACTCCAGACAAGCTGTTGCCAGTCTCCAGGTGACAGCTGGAGAGCTCTTAAAGCTTTGGTGCTAATTCAAACTGTTGCAATTTATCGACAGAGTAGTGTTTCGGAAAATCTTTAGGAATTGTTTGGTGCATTTACGATGCGGCTCCTGCCCTCTTCAGAATCCACCCCCCAAACCTCCAGGTATTTCCCTCCTTAGAGCTGGCAACCCTACATTCCCCTCAGTGCCTGTTGGTAGGCAACTAAGCTTGGTCCTGTCACCTACTTTGGCCTTTGGGAGAAAACACATTGGGGCCAGTCCTGATAGGGTTGCCAACTCCAGATGGGAAATTCCTGGAGATTTGAGGGATGGAGCCTGAAGAGGGTGAGGTTTGAGGAGGGGTGGGACCTCAGACAGGTACACTGCCATAGACTCCACCCTCCAAACCAGTCAGTCCCACATAGGGAACCATTGTTGCCAATCTCCAGGTGAGGGCTGGAGAGCACTCAGAATTACAACTGCTCTGCAGAAGGGAGGGCAGAAGTCAGCTGAAGTCAAAGGGGCAGATAATGGTAGGTTGATGGTTAGCTGGGAAGGAGATGGGGTTGCCAACTCCACCCTCCAAACCAGCCATTTTGTCCTGGGTAACAATTGCTGCCAATCTCCAGGTGAGGGCTACAGATCACTCACAATTACAACTGCTCTTCAGGTAGCAGAGATCAGTTCCTCTGGAGAAAACAGTGGACTCTGTCATTATACCCTGCTGAGGTCACCACAGCAAATTGACACTGTTTGCCCAAAGCCAGAGCACTCCCCCAGAGCCTCTTTCTAGATCTCGTTGTATTGCTTTCACAACGGGCTTTACTGCTAGTTAATGTATAACCAGCTATGGTACAGAACTACACACTGGTTTTGAAGCAGCAGGAACTGGTGGTTCTGGAGCAGGAGGAGCTGCTGGTTCTGGATTAGTGGGGGCTTCTGGTTCTGGATCAGCAGGGACATCCTAAAAAATAAGCAGGAATAATATGAATAAATGAAATGTTAATAATGATCCTCGGTCTCCCCCGTTGTTGCATAATATTGTCAGAACCTTTCAGAGGTCGAAAAAGATGGGATCCTTTCAGACTATTTGTTTCTCTCAAAGGGGTACGGGCAATCTATGGAACAGACCATAATATAGGTCTCCCTCTATACCCACCCCATTCCCTGGCTTCCTGGATTAGAAGTACACACCACATCTTGGCCAGCAGGAGCATAAATAAATGAAATATTAATAATGATCCTTGGCCTTTTTGCACAATAGGGTCTTGGCCTAGTTCCATACAAAAAAATTAAAAGCTGTTTATTTGAGCCAAAGAGTGGTTTTCTGAACTGACAGACACCTCCCAAGTGCCCCTTTAACCTATTGGATTCTGCTTTCACTCTGCCCCAGACTATTTGTTTCTCTCAAATGGGGTAGGAGCAATCTGTGGAACATAAGATTATATTGGTGTCCTTCTGCTGCAGCCCCATTTCCTGGCCTTTATCACCCTCAACTCAAGCATACGTAAGTAGCCCTAGTGTAGAAAGACTCATTGGTTCTTGCTCAACAGGAGCTCGTTTTGCATCCAAAAAGCAGCCATGAATAACATGAGCATACAAAAAAAATAGTTATGGTCCATGTTCTGTTTCACATAGTCATGTAAGTGGCTCTCAGAAGTTTGCAAACAGAGCATGGGGTCTGTTTAGAAACTGCAGTTATCAAGGATCAACTGTTGGGCCTTCATGCAAAGCTGGTGCTCTGACTTTCTGATTTAAGTCCTCCCCTCTCTGTCTCTGGTGTGTTTTTCCTTAAGCATATGATTAATATAGGAAATTGTCAGCTCCCATTGATGCTAGCTTTATCTTCTTCTATTGGATTGGCTCCTTTTCACTTGCATAGTGCTGGTTTGTGCATATTTCCTTGCCCTGCCCTTTTCCAGACTCTGGAAGCAACGTTTACAGTGGCATGATGAACGTAAAGTTCTACCTTAAATGCTGTTATTAATGCAATTCATCAGTTATCATCAAAACTTGGATTGCTTGATGATCATGTTATTCCATCCCTATCTATATTAAAAGAGCGACAACAGATATAGTCGGTACGTTCTCTGTAAAATCTGTTTGGGCTGCACTATAGAGGAGTCACCTTACTTTTTCACATAGCAGTGAATCTTGTTCAGCCCTTCCTTTACAGGGGAGAAAGTAAAGGGATCGCCAGAAGGCCATGTAGTAGATAAGCTAGACTGAGCCTCAGCCCAGTTCATTGAACACTATCGTTTAACTCTGGCAGCTAAATTCTTCACTGATTACCACAATGAAAGGCAAAAGGGCCATTTCAGCAACAAGAAAGCAAATTCATAAACCAAACATGCAGACTCTGGCCCTGGTCACATGGGCTGAATATCGCGGGGGTGTGTGGCTGTTTGCCCCGGAGCGAACTACCGCACGGCAGCAGGATCAAACGTCCCGCCAATGTCCCATGGTTGGGGGGGAGGTGCCGGGGAGGTGCCGATCATACAGCACTCCTGTGGAGTGGCAAAGAAGCGGATCGGTGGGGGCTGTTTTTTTTTTAACCCAAGTGTTCGCATGCTCCGTTGGGTGCTTGTGCGCATCCCGTGGAGACTTGGGGGGAAACCTTTTCGCAACAGGACATGGGCGGGCATCGGATATCACCAGAAACGTGATCAGACGCCTGCCCTTGCCCCTGCATCTTCGGTGGGAAGCCTCGGGTGAGCCACGGGAGCTCTACGCTTCCCAGATGTGGCGCTGTGATCGCGCCCGGAAAATCCACCTATCTTCCGTCTCTGTAGAATGGCTAATGCTCCGTGTGACCACAGTCTTTGTTTATAATGTCCCTTGGCAAACTTAAAAGCCGAGTTCAGACTGGCAATTTGAAGTGGGAAGGAGTCATGGCAAAAACTGCGTGGACTGATGCAGGAGCATACCGGGAGGAGATGCGAGGGAGCGTTCACACTGTTGGTCCAAAGGCACAGCTGTAAGCAGCGTTTTCCTCGCTCTGCAGCAGATGCCTGTGCACCTAGGCACGGCAGAAAATAGGGCAGGATCCATAGTGCAAGGCACATCCGGCCACATCACTACCCCCTCTTCAAGGCAATCCCCTGCACCTTCCTGGTGCCAGAGTGAGGCTAGGAGGTTAGTCAGTGTAAACAGCCAGCGCACATTATTAATGCGAGTTGTTCCCGGCTTTTAGCAGTTAGCACATAGACCTTTATTGGCATAACACAGCAGCAAAGAGAACAATGAAACAAATAGAAAATAAATAGCACAAAGTAATGGATTGTAACAATTTACACCATGCTGCACCAATAAGGAATCGTTTTTATAAACTTCTCGGAAATAATAGACTCAGTTGAGAATATAGCAATTCTAAAAAATTCAAGGGGGTTAAGGCTTGTACGCCCATACCCTAAGCTTCCAAACATAGGCTAAGAATTCAGCAACAGACAAAGTAATTGCCAGGGACTTATCAGACAATAAAATTTTAAGATCATTGTCAGTTGGGTTCCTTGTGGTAGGTAAGTGGGGACTAATCAGATAGATATGCATAGTAGAATATTCAGGACAATGTAGAAGGATATGAGCAACTGAATCAGGTTCACTATAGTGACAATTGCAGGTTCTGTCCCTATAGGGGATACACCTATATCTGCCTAAAACAACAGCTGAGGGGAAAAGATTGAATTTCGCTAGCATAAAAACCCGCCAATAAAGTGGGATTGTTAGATTAGAAATGTACAGAGCCATAGAGGCTTGGGGGGGGGGGAGGGCAAGGGAGCGTGGAGAACAGACTCCATAGCTCCCAGCATTCATTGTTTGGGCTTCCATATCCCAAATCCTCCTCCGTACCACCTGCAAAATAGCTGTTTCACCATAATTGTACAGGGAGGCCAAATCAATTCCCATGGTTTTGATTTTCTCCACTATAATTTGTGACCAAGTAGAAATATATGGGTCTTCAAGAAGTTGGGCAATAAGGCTGTTAGGGGGAGAACTAAAGTGCAAATGCAACCAATATTTAATAGTGGTGATCCATGCCCGAGATTCAATAAGGTGGGAACCTAACTCTGCACAAAGAGAAAAATAAGAAAAACAGAGTTAGAAAAACCTAAAATCCTACGGAAGACTCTGGTGATTTTGCTATTATGTTC
>NW_015163203.1:123040-123304 GCF_001447785.1 Gekko japonicus | reverse complement strand
CTGCAGAAATTCCACTAGCAAGTGATGCTGCAACGGTCGAGGACGGAGTTCCTGGGGTGATCACTCCAGCGCGCTTTGATGATGTCACTGAGCCCTCGAGGAAGCAGGCTGCAAGGTAAATCAGCTGCTTCACCCGCCGTTGCGTATGATCGTGCACCGGTGGGCATCAGCTGCTTCCCCCGCCGTTGCGTATGATCGTGCACCGGTGGGTCAAATGACCGCGGAAAAAATAGCCTCCCTCCCCCTGAGCGTTTTCTGCCAAGT
>NW_015163203.1:122505-122643 GCF_001447785.1 Gekko japonicus | reverse complement strand
GTCATCTGCAAATTTAGCCACTTCACTGATTACTCCCAACTCCAAATCATTAATAAACAAGTTAAAAGCATCGGACCAACTTCTGATCCCTGCGGTACCCCACTGCTTACCACCCTCCACTGAGAAAATTGCCCATTT
>NW_015163203.1:81622-121408 GCF_001447785.1 Gekko japonicus | reverse complement strand
GGGTTTTCAAGGCAAGAGACAGAGGCGGTTTGCCATTGCCTGCCTTTGTGTCACGACCTTGGTATTCCTTGGTGGTCTCCCTTCCAAATATTGACTAGTGCTGACCCTGCTTAGCTTTCAAGATCTGATGAGATCAGACTAGCCTGGCCTATCCAGGTCAGGGCACCTTACTGCCTCCAAATCTCTGTTCACTGCTAGATGTCACTTTTCTAGCTGAGGGTTGGGCCTGACCATTCCATTGTCTCTCACTAGACCTTTGGTGTTACATTGTAAAAAACCCCTCGGCCTTCCACAAATGTTGATGCAGTTCGTGGTGGTTGCCTCCAAATCTCTGTTCACTGCTAGATGTCACTTTTCTAGCTGAGGGTTGGGCCTGACCATTCCATTGTCTCTCACTAGACCTTTGGTGTTACATTGTAAAAAACCCCTCGGCCTTCCACAAATGTTGATGCAGTTCGTGGTGGTTTCTGAAGACCAGAAAGCAGGGGGTCTAAATGGCTCTGAGCCATTTAAATCTCTGCTTGCTTCTCTTCATGAAAAACAGCTGCTCAGCTGATTGGGAGCTGTTTGGCTGGGAGGCATTTAAACCCCTGCTTTCTGTTCCCTGTAACTTCTGTTCCCCTCCAGTCATTTCACCCCCTGCTTTTTGTTTACTGCCAAAAGCCATGATGAGCAGAAAGCTGGGAGTGAAATGGCTTGAGCCATTTAAACCCATTTTCTGTTCCCTGCTGCATTTTGTGGGGAGAAATAACCCCCAGAGCTTTAAACTTTAAATGGCTTATGAACTGACATGAACTGTTTCAGTTCATGAACCAGCCTATCAGTTTGTGGTTCAGTTCGTGGTTCAGCCATGAATCATGAACCGAACTGCAAAAATATGGTTCATGCCCATCTCTAGTGCTGATTTGATTTTGAAATGAAGATTATTATTTTTTAAAAAAAATCAAACTTATCTTAGTTGTAATATCCATTTTTCTCAAGTCAGGAACCCCATATTTTCACACTGATGCTTGGTTCAGTTTTAAAATCAGCACTATATCCAATAGTTTTGTTTCTGTGAAATTGGAGGCATTCAGCATAGCAGCATGCCAAATACCCACCATTGGTATATTGTTTATTGACTGAGTACATTTTTATCCTTCCCCCCAGGGAACTCAGGGGGGTGAACATCATTCTCGTTCCCTCCATTTTATCTTTACAGAACCCTGCGAGTTTAAGACCCATGGCAGTCATCATGAAGAAAGAATTTTTAAGAGAGTATTATGTATTCAAGAGCTTCAAATTATGTTTGCTGTATTTTGGTCCCTGCCACACGGGGGGGGGGGGGGGGGGGGGGAGCACGGGCAAAGTGCGGCTTTTGAAAGCCGCACCAAAATAGACACGCAGCAACGGGATTATACAGATCCCATGAGCCGCCACGCAGTTGCTCCCTGGCACGATCAGATGCCAGGGAGACCGGGGAGAAAGCGACGAGACAGAGGCTGCTGAACTGCGCATGTGTGAGCATGCGCAGTTCGGCCAGGAGTCTTGGATGCGCCGGCAGAAGGACGCACCAGCGATCCCATGGCTGCGCTTGATGCGGCTGTGCTGGTAAGTCCACCTCTGTAGGTGGTTTATTTTAGATGCGGCTTTTCGACCTGAAGGGCCGGATCGGGGACGGGTGCGCAACATTTCCCAGATGTTGTGGTGGGATCATGCCCGTTTGCTGCACCCCCGATCCGTCCCTCTCCTGGCCCAAAACCTTTCGTGTGACTGGGGCCTTTAAATATTTTTCTCTCTTGCTGTTTGAGCACATCATCTTCTAAACAGCGGTGGCCTTTTCACCACTGAGGACCCTTCCCACAGAGAAAACTTACCAGCAAACTATATGTTCCTTCTGGTGAGGCAAATAGAGCTTCTGAGGGGGCACCATTTGAGGTCAGCCCCTGGGCTGAGCCTTCCCTCATGGTTGCTATATTTTAAGAAAAGAAAATGCACTGGACATCACAGACCTTCCAATGTCTATAATAGTTTGAGGTGAAGACAAAAAGAATGCCATATTGGTTTGCCAGTCTTGCCACTGTTCAAGATGAAGCCGTTTCTATAGAGATAAATCAGGGCTCATGGCAAGCTTTATGCTCAAAGTTTTCTGAATGAGAACAGAAAAAAATCCGTACCAAACTCAGAATCTGTCACTACCCTTCTCATCCGCATCACTGCAGAGTGATCCACTAATCTCATAAATCTAAGTGGTGCTGCTCAAGAGTAAGCGGGGAATGGCTTTTAAAATTATACTCTAATGTCAAAGGAATGGTTTTCTGATGCAATGGAAACAATTCAGGTAACAAAGTTGATGTTGTTATTTGCTTTATCTGAATGGCCAATTTTCAAAATAAGGAACAAGGGAATTGATTTCCTATTAAAAATATAATTGGTATCCAAGAGTGAGTTGAGATTTATTTTCATCCCAAAATGAGTGCTTTGGCTGTTTTTGTTTCAAATCTCCATGTAGAAGATTCTCAGCATAGCTTAGAATGTTGTCTCTCTCTTTCTACCCCTCCCCCAAATAATGTGTTGCCTTGAGGCAAACATGATGCTGGTTTTAAACTTATAATACTCTAGAGACAGTTCTGTCATCTCTAACAACAGAGGGAGCCTCATTTTGCTCCTTCGGGTATTATACAAACAGACGGGGTTCCTACAAACTTTACTATTCTGAACAGGAAGTGACTCAGAGTTGTATGGAAAATACTGTCAAAACCTTAACAGGAAAGAAGAATGGTAGATCTTGCCGCTAGCCCCAAATTGAGAAATACCTGGAGATCTGAAGATGAAGACTGAGGCGGGAGGGGCTTGGAGAGGGACGCGACCTTAGCTTGTTCTAATGACAGAGTCCACCCTCCAAAGCAGCCATTTTCACTAGGGGAACTGATCTCTGTAGTGTGGAGATGTGCTGTAATTCCGGGCGATCACCAGGTTCCACCTCAAGCTTGACAATCCTACAGATAATCAAAGCCCACCTTTTTTTGTAAAAACTTTGGCTTGGATTGTATGACTATGGCTGTGGTCACACGGAACAGAAGCCACACAAGTGAGACGGAAAACAGGCGGAGTTTCCAGGCGCGATCTCACCAGCACATCTGGGAAGCGTAGCACTCCCGTGGCACAACCGAGGCTTCCAGCCGAAACTGCGTGGCAAAAAACTAGTACCTCGGAGGTACTAGTTTCCGGAAACTGCGGGGCAAGGGCGGGTGTCTGATCGCGTTTCCGGTGGCATCCGGCGCCCGCCCATGTCCCCTTGCAAATAAGGTGTTTTTGTTTTGTCCACGTCTCTGTGGATGCGCACACGCACCCAACGGAGCATGCGCATTCGTCGTGTACACACCAAAAAAACCCAGTTTGCCGCGGTGCGCGCTTCTTCGTTGCGCGCCGGCTTGTCCTGTGATCAGCACCTTTCCCTTGCCATGGAACCTCCACGGTACCTCCACAGGACCTCCACGGGAGGTCTGATCGAGTAACTGCGCAGTAGTTTGCCCCAGGGCAAACAGCCACACTTCTCCCCCGCAGTTTCCTGCCTGTGTGACCAGGGCCTATGTTCCCCTTTCAGTTTTCTTTGGCCGCCATGGAGGCTTTTCTCTGCTGCAGTGCTCTTTTCCTTTCCTACTAGATCTTCGGCATGCACAGGATCAAAGCCTTCATAGTGGCCAGCACATGGGGAACACTGTCATAGTATTCCAGCCTTTGATACAGTTAGTTCCACTTCTCTATTGTAGTTCTCTTGGATCTACCACAGATCTGCAGACTATAGAGATCAGTTCCCCTGGAGGAGATGGTAGCTTGAGAGGTGAGCTGTATGACATCATGTCCCTCCTGATTTCCCTCCCCTCCCTAAAGGCCACCCTTCCTCAGGAACCACCTGCAAATGGCCAGAAATTTTCGAGTGGGCAACCCTCCCCCCGTAGCACAGCGAAAGGGGCCTAAGCCCAAGCAAAGACCACCAGATCAACAGGAGGAGAAGAAACTTTAATGGCACCAGGTTCAGTCAGCGAAGAACGCTTTAAACAGACTGAACCCAGAGCAATGCAGGCTCCAGACTTTTATACAGTAACAAGGTTACACGTCACATCTTACTAGGCTTATTTTTTCCTCCCAAAACAAACAAGCTTGCTTCTGCCCTTATTGACTGGAATGCAACCAGCAACTATCCTCTTATATGGTCAACGTCAAAAAATGTCTGCAGTCTACTTCACAAAATGTCTGCAGATGGATTGGAGTTAAGTCTACTCCATAATCAGCAGTGCTGAAAACGTCCTCAAAGTGCTTAAGCATAAACTGGAGAGGGGTGGTGGGCTTCGCCTGACTCCCTCCCATTTTGAACAGACAAAAGACAGACAGCTGGGTATACAGAGGGTGGGGTAAACAGGGAGTGCAGTAAGGGGTCTGCAGCTCCTGACACAGAAGGATTTCCTTAACCACAATTGTTTCCACCTGTACCCGACTCAGACACGGTCTCCCGGCTAAGAACTATGAGCATAAGGTGTCTACATTCAAATTGTCTTTCTCCCACTACAGGAGCCCGCCTTTTCACAATCACACAGCTCACATTCACTTCAACACAGATCCCACCCTGATCATAGGAAAGCCAAGGCTTTCCTAGCCTGCCTGACAGAAACTGACCCGATAAGGAAGGTGATCAGGCTTCCTCTTCCCTTCAACTGAAGGGGACCGATACCGATTTATACTGACCTGACTCTGACCTGACTGGACTCCGGAGTCTTCCCTGATGTTCGCGTCCTGGCTGGGTTCGCGGAGCAAGCAGCTTTGGTGAGAGTCAGCCCCGGAGAGGAGTGAACGATTGGCTTTTTGAAATTGAAAATGGCGTATTTGCCGCCGAACGGTCCTCAGCCAGTGCGGTTCACTTCAAAGGCCTGGAGATACCCTGGAATTATGATTGCTCTCCAGAATACAGAGGGCAGTTCCCCTAGAGAAAAATGGCTGCTTTTTTAGCACGGCGAAAGGGGCCTAAGACCAAGCAAAGACCACCAGAACAACAGGAGGAGAAGAAACTTTAATGGCGCCAGGTTCAGTCAGCGAAGAACACTTTAAACAGACTGAACCCAGAGCAACGCAGGCTCCAGGCTTTTATACAGCAACAAAGTTACACGTCACATCTTACTAGGCTTATTTTTCCCGCCCAAAACAAACAAGCTTGCTTCTGACCCTATTGGCTGGAATGCGACCAGCAACTATCCCCTTATATGGTCAAAGAGTAATTTGAATAATAAATGCCTGCTTCACCCTTACAATTTACCAACTTACAGGCATCAAACTGCCTTCTAGAGCAATATGAGCTTCTTGTGTGCCACGGCAGACACTTCAGAGAATTTAATCACACAGAAAGTGATTAAAATGTGGAATTCGCTGCCAGAAGATGTGGTAATGGCCACAGGCATAGACACCTACTAGCCATGGTGACTAAAGGGAACCTCCACGTTCAGACTGAGGCAGTAAACCACTGAAAACCAGTGCCAAAAAGCAATATCATGGGGAGGCCTTAGCCTCTATGCCCTGTTGTTGGATCTCCTGAGGAACTGCTTGGCTGCTGTGCGAGACAGGGTGCTGGACTAGATGGAACACAGCAGGGGTCTTCTTATGTTCTTATGTTCCATGTCTTTTTTGTTAGTTTTTTTTAATGGCAAATAGTGTGAGCGGGAGAAAAGTGTGTGATTGGGAGGAAAAGATCAGTAGGAATGGATAACATCAGCCTTTCTTATAACATAATATACAGCCATTTGATGCCCCATGGAAGGAGGGATTTTTAGTGGTCAAATGACAGGGATCTTCACTTCCAGTCAAAGCATTCCAAGGCTGTTTTTCATTAAAAAAAAAACTTTTAAAGAACAAAGGCAGGGAACTGTAGTTAGTATCTGAGGTTCTTGATGGCTTCACCATGAGCATCTTTGTCTATGAAGAAGTCTCCTGTATTGTTTGTCCACAGGCAGCCAAGTGCCATGGGATGCACCACCCCATGTGAAGCTCTGATTTCCTGCACATAATGTATACAGATTAAAAAAACCAACATTCTACATTTAAATTAACTTTGGCTTGTGGTGTATTTTGGGGGGATCACTACCATCTTTACTATGCTCAAGAAGATTAACTTTCTGGATCACAGCTCCTGTGCCACAGCAGAACAACTGAAATGTGGACATCTTACCCAATGAGGATGGAAGCTAGTTATAGCCACAGTGCAGTGGTTGGCATTGCGGCAACTTGGACTGCTTTTCTAAAGGCCAAATTGATGACGCTCTAGGACTGGAATTCCTGGGTGGTTGTGGAAACATTGGTGGAATGCATTGGGAACACAGCTTTGGTGAATGGAGGTGTTCCATTTTGTTCCTCCACGGGATTTGTTATTATGACAAAGCAACTGGGGGAGGGATTTGATCAGAAAACAGCATAGGGAAAAGAGTTCACCTACCACACTGGGATCACAAATCTGGTTCCTATAATCTAATTTCTGCAGCTGCCTTTGCAGCCCAAAAACCATGCCAGGAGATCCACTTAGAGAACTCCAGTGTGATGGCTTGCATCCCATCTACCATTTCTTCAGATAGAAGGATTTCAGTTTGTGGAAGTGTGGCTTCCCTGTCTACCGTCTCTTGCTGTACCCCAAAGTGCTCTCTGAAATGTTGTTCCTGGGGGGATCGAGAACACCAGGAATAGCTTGGAGGAAATAGAGGTCTGCTGCAGGAAGGAGAAATTGGGGGAAATCTCCACACACCCCCACCAAAAGGATAGAAAGTTTAAGTGGGATCCACCCCAATGACTGGTTTGGCCCGAAGTACACATTGAGGTTAATTTATTATCGGTTTAGTGGCAAACTACTTCAATAGAAATAAATGTCTATAGAAGTTTAAAATATCACAAAACACTTTACACTATCGTTAATGAAATCTGTTTTTCAAATCCACAGTGGGCCAAGAAACTGGGAAACGCAATTGACTTGTGTTCTTGTTAGAAATTGGAATTTCCACAACAATTGAGCTTGAAAATGGTGATTCACATATTTAATCCATGCTACTATGATTTTTTTTAAAAAAATAAGAATTTCAAAGCCATAAATATTGTAAGATATAATTACAAAGAAGGTCTCAAATTGCTGGTATAATTTCAAAGAACTAAAAGACAGACTCAAATGTTTTGCTCAAGGATTGTTATTATGCTATACAAATCTGTTTTACAAACAGAAAAGAATTAGATTGTATAAGGTTTTAAACTTTCCATTAAGGAAAAAACAGCCCAGTAATTTCTACAATATCTTATCAGAAAGTAAGGAAATGGCTCAGAAAACCTTGTGGAAGAGTGGGACTTTCCTGTGTTGTTATCTGAGCAATTGGGCACCCTGGATTACAAGACTCCACAATTTACCAGTAACAGAAAGCAGAAAATAACTTTATTAAACAGACTGGCTTAATTACTAACTAATTAACTAACTTGTGCTGTAGCCTTTCTAGAGTTCCCAGATCCCTGCAAGGCTGGGAACTTACCAGCAGTGGGGGGAGGCCTATACTGGTGTCGCAGTGACTTCACCAGTGACATGGCGAAGTTACTTCCAGAGTGCACTGGAAATGACATCATTGTATTACCGGCAATGTGGGACACTGTGGTATTTGGGCAAAAACTCTATGGTAGAAGCCATTTTTACCAAAGAGTTTTTGCCCAAATACCACAGTGTCCCACTTTGCCACTGCCACAATGATATCACTTCCAGTGAAGACGGGACATGATGTCACAGTGTTGCCATTGATGTCACTGCCACACCAGGATAGGTTTGCCTTGCTGCCGATAAATCCCCTGCAAGCCAGCTGATCACCATCAGGGGGCTGCAGCTGGGGGTGAGGGATGTCCCACCCCTGCTGGAGACTTGGCAGCCCTAGGCTTTGCGCTCTTGTCTCTCCTTGGTCAAAGGCTTCCCTTTGACCTTAAGCCAGAACTCTTTTCACATTTCCTTGTTTCTCCTTTCCCCCAAGCAGCCTGCTAGCTTGTCCCTGAAACTCTCCCTGAAGGTCAGAGGGTCTTAATAAACAAAATACATTGGGGTGGGGTGGGGAGCTGAAAAGAGGAGAGGAATACAGAAAAAATTACATCCATACATCCTCCTCCCTTTTCAATTGTGGCTTCCTCTTCACCTCAGCCTCTATACTATGTCAGGGGCCCATTCTGCACTCTCCTTTTCATCCATGTTCACTGTGATGTCCTGCAAGCAATTCTGCACTAAAATTGAATTCAGCCTTCTTTTTAATCCAGTCCCCCACCCCCCATTCTGCATTAAAATAGAGTTCAATCTTTATTTTTATTCCAGGTTTTCCCCCAATTGTGCATTACATTACATCCCTTCAGTGGTCAGCCCAGTTGCAGCCTGCTGTTGCCCCGGGTTATTTGCATGCTGGTTTTACTGTGGACTTAAACTGCCTTGAATTGAACACTGAGAAAATCCGGAGTGGTGGGCAAACGTGGAAATGACCAGTGTTACCTCGGGTCCTCAGAGAGGTTTTCAGGACACGCAGCAGGCCATTAAAGGAAAGGGGCAAGCAGGGAAATACATGCCGTGCAGGATGGGATCTGTGGGGCAGACGGGAGTAAGCACCTGGGTGGTCTTCCAGCTGCCTCACCTGTTTGTCTCCCGTGCTGATTCCCCAGGCTGAGCTTTGTGTTAGTTGGAGCCAACTGGCGTGTTCTGGACACAGTCATTCGATGCAGTGCATTCTGAGTATACGCCAATATGATGAATGCTGCTGACTGAGCCGGCACAAAAGCAGCACATACACCAGATTGTAAATGATGTATGACTCGCCCAGCACTGACACGGGGGCATATGTAACCCAAGCACACCAGTAAATTGTTAGCATACATCAACTGCGGCTGTTGCTCAGCCAAGCTGCTATTCTGAACGCGCCGTTCATGCTGACTACAAGACTACTCCAAACGCTGTTTGTTCTGAACTGCAAACAAATTGTCAAGGCAATTCTATGATATGCTGAACTTGACAGCAAATGGGTTTTGCAAACAAGGTGAGTTTGATTTTGGGGGAGTGAACATGGGTGACGAGGAAATTGCTATGCATAACCATAATAACCCTGTTTCCTTTTGCAACATGTTGGAAGATGATGCCACCACTTGAATATCCAGAACCTCTATTTTTAAGGGATGTTAGAAGCTGCCCAGTACTGAGGCTTACCCCCATAGTATTGTCTACTCAGACTGGCAAAGACTTTCCAGAAAAAGTAGGGGGGAAATTCCCTCCCCAACAACTGCTATGGATCTATTGCATTTTTATCCCATCCTTCCTTCAAGCAGTTTAAGGAGAGAGCCAGTTTGGTATAGTGGTTAGGAGTGCAAACTCTGATCTGGGACAACCAGATCGGATTCCCCACTCCTCCACATGCAGGTGCAGGCATGACCTTCAGTCAGTCACAGTTCGACCAGAGCTGTTCTCTCAAGAGCAGTTCTCAAAAGAGCTCTCTCAGCCCCACCTACCTCACAGGGTGTCTGTGGTGGGGAGGGGAAGGGAAAGGAGACTGTAAGCCACTCTGAGACTCCTTTTGGTAGTGAAGGGCAGCGTATAAATCCAATCTCCTCCTCCTCCTCACATTACTATTATTCAAAGCCATTCCTCATTTCATAAAGTCTTTGTCTTTGGACCTAAAAAGCCTAGGTCTTTGGACCTAGGAATAGTAAAATCATTATTAGGGATGGGCACGAACCGGGAAAATGGTGGTTTGTTGGGGTTCGTGGTTTGTTTGATTAAACCATGAACTTACACAAACATTTCTGTTTCCTGAAGCAGTTCGTGGTTTGTGAGTTCGTAAAACAGCCCCACCAGAAAGTGAGTCTCAAGACATTTAAATGCCGCTGGGGCCCACCACCACCCGTGGCCCCACCTGAGTGAGCTCTGAAGGGATTTAAATGCCTTTGGAGCTTACTTTCAGGTTGGGCCGCCCATTCAGAAGTGAGCTCCAAAGGCATTTAAATCCCTTCGGAGCCCACCTCCATGTTGGGCCAGCCCAAGTGAGCTCCAAGTGTGAGTTCTGAAGGCCTTTCTAGGACTTTGGAGCTCACTCTGGGATCTCAGTCGAGTTGGGCAGCCCTTTTATGGACAGGCAGCACCTGGACACCCGACTCCTGACTCAACTGAGCTCAGTCTTGGAGCTCACTTGGGCTGGACGGACCCGGAGGTGGGCTCCAAAGGCATTAAATGCCTTCAGAGCTCAGGTGGGCTTGTGGGCTGGTGGTGGGCTCCAGTAGCATTTAAATGTCTTCGGAGCTCATTACTGGGTGGCCCATCAGACCCAGAAGTAAGCTCTGAAGGCATTTAAATGCCTTCAGAGCCTAGAACATGTCTCCCACATACCTCACGAACCTCCATGAAAAGCATAGAGTTTCATGGGCAGATTGTGGAAGACACACTCTCTGCACCCTTGATTAGCAAACCACAAACTGGCCTGGTTCATGCTCAAACCAGGGTTTGTTTGTGGGTTCATGCCCATCAATGCTCACTATATCTAAAAGTAACCTTGGTAGATTGTGCCAGTCAAAAAACCAGTGAAACTAGGCCACTCATACATGGGACAACTGGGCATCAGTCTGTTTGGAGGAAAATTTCCACACTGTTTGGCTCCTGCCTTCACAGCCATACTTCAGAGCTCCAACTAGGGTTGCCAACTGGGCAGATTCTCCCCTGCCATGATTATTTTCTTCCTTCTGTCCTGTTGCCAAATGAAGGCTAGTGAAAGAAAACAGGCTAGTTTATAATGGATTTTTCAGGCCTAGAATTTTTCTGTGTTGTGCCCTTAAAAGCATACTAGCATTATACTTGCAGCCAGTTTGGTGTAGTGGTTAAATGCGTGGACTCTGGGAGAACCGGGTTTGATTCCCCACTCCTCCACTTGCACCTGGCTGGATGACCTTGGGCAAGCCATAGTTCTGGTTAGATCTGTTCTCTCAAGGACAGTTCTGAAAAGAGCTCTCTCAGCCCGACCCACCTCACAGGGTGTCTGTTGTGGGGAAGGGAAGAGGAAGGATTTTGTAAATCACTCTGAGACTCTGAGTAAAGGGTGGGGTATAATTCCAATCTCCTCCTCCTCCTCTTCCTCTTCCTTTCATTTTCAGCCCATGCTTTTCTGTGCCTTAAAAGCATTTCTGTAAACACTACAGCTGCCCTTGACTACTTTGTCTGCTTCTGTTTCCCTATTTCCCTATTTCTCTTCAGTTAGAGATGGTAGGATAGGTAGGCACCCAAAGAGAAAGTGTGTGTGTGAGAGAGAGAGAGAGAGGGGGGGGGATGGATTTATGCCCCGCCCTTCACCCGGAGTCTGAGAGCGGCTTACAAACTCCTTTCCCTTCCTCTCCCCACAACAGACACCTTGTGAGGTAGGTGGGGAGGCTGAGAGAGCTCTGAGAGAACTGTCCTTGAGAGAACAGCTCTGACAGAACTATGGCTTGCCCAAGGTCATCCAGCAGCTGCAAGTGGAGTAGTGGGGAATCAAACCTGGTTCTACCAGATTAGAGTCCGCGCACTTAACCACTACACCAAACTGGCTCTCAAGAGAGGGGGGGGAGGGAGAGAGAGAGAGAGAGAGAGAGAGAGAGAGAGAGAGAGAGAGAGAGAGAGAGAGAGCAAGCTGTGCACTTTGAATGAATTAATATTTTTGGTTGGCTCTGCCCTTTGACTCCAGGCTCTAGCCTTTGACCTTGGAGCTCTACACCTGGGCACATGGACTTCACCTTTTGATGCCACTGAGCTCATCCTCTTAACAGCATTGCTCACACCCTTGGTATATGGGTTCATCTGTTTCCAGATTTGTGAATTTCAAGGGTTGCCAATCCTCCCCCAAGCTTATTACAGACAAGTAAAATGCTAGACCTACAGGCAAAACAGAGAGGTTTTTGCTCTATGGTACTTACAATCAGTGTTCCCTCTAAGCTGAGTTAGTGTGAGCTAGTTCACAGTTTTTTAGCCTCTAGCTCACACGATTTTGTCTCAGCTCAGGAAGGATGGGCTCCAGAGCAAACTAATTTATGCAGCAGCCAGATCGCTTGCTCACAACTTCAATGCCAGTAGTTCACAAAGTAGAATTTTTGCTCACAAGACTCCACAGCTTAGAGGGAACATTGCTTACAATCCACGTTTTCTTAGAGGAGGGAGATAGCAAAGGATAGGAACGGACGTAGACCAAAGGTAACATTTTATAATACTAGTAACTGAACAGAAACTGAACAGAGAGATAGCAAAGGATAGGAACGGACGTAACATTTTAAAATACTAGTAACTGAACAGAAACTGAACACTTTAATCTGTTTAACAGTATATAGAATGTCATGCAATCAAGAATTTTGGCTGATTTGTGAGCTTGCTTTGGATGTTTAATAGGAAAAAATACTAGTCATAACAATATTGTTGATATGGCAGGAAGTATAACAGGAGCATTAGAATGTGATTTTTGCAGACAGTAAAATATTATAATCTTGCCTTCTGCCAGTACTGATTACAAAATAGCATTACATATACAATATCTTATGGAGGGAGAGGGAACTGTAGATTGATCAGATCCAGATTTTTTAAAAAACAAATTATTGCATTGTGATTTTACAGACCAAATTATGTTAAGCATTTCCTGAGAAAGATGATCAGATACTACCTTCTATATTAAATGTATATCAGGTTTACTAGCTGAGATCAGATCTGATACATTCAGTAATGACATTACTTGGATGAGTAGCCCTTGTGTAGATCTGCAAAATGAACAAGATGGAAGATTTGAAAGGTCTTGTGGCAAATCTCCATTGATACCTTCATCCCTTTGGCAATTTGCTAATATATTTTATTAGATGTGCTTGGGAAACAATCATTTTCTATTATCCAGTCAATTCTTCCTTGTCTACAATAATGAACCGCCCTGGAAGTTTATGAAGTTGAGAAGAATGCCATCTTTTTCTTTTTTTAAAAAAAGAAGACTGATCTAAAAGCAGTGATGTTATACTGTGAAAGATCCTGCTGACTGAATGAGGACCAAAGGGCTATGCTGAATCAACTTTTCTATAAATGGTTCTTCCATGGACAATGTTTAAAGGATGCACTCAAGTATGCAAAAACTGAATATGTGTGTCCCAAGTAGGAAAAGTGATGCTTTGATTTTTGCAAAGACCATGTTCAACTGTTAGAGAATGAACTTGATATTTTGCTTTATGGACTACATTTATTGCTACATACAATGGACTGTGCACACACACACATAGACTCAGAAGACTGTACACTTTAAGTCACCTGTTGTGATGCAACACATAGAAGGTGCCTGCACAAGCCTTACATGTGTAAATAAAGTTTTAGCTACACAGTTACCAGCCTGGTGAAGAAGCACACACCTCCATTATTGTGAGCAGTAAGAAACAACAACTTGAGCAGAGACAGCCCCCATTGCAGAACCAGTTGTAGTCATGTATGACACATCACTGTTTTGTTCCTGCATTGGTATTTCCTGCCAAATGGACACTTGGTTCACAATGAGAATGGCTAGCTTCATCTACACTACAATGGAGCATCCTGACGCCAAGGTTTTCACACCTGCCCACATGCTCTCCTTTGAGTAAGGTATTAGATTATAATATTGGCCACTCCTTATAGGTAACCACCCCTCCCTACATGCAACCAATAGGATAGTTTTTGGAACGGACTAACAGGTAGGTGGGCCAGGAGGTTGGCACGGCCACCACCCACATCCTGGATCCCCCCCAAAAAGGAGAGAACCAGTCACACGGCCTCTCTCTCCTACTTGATCAACTAGCATCTCCCCCGCAACAACCCCTGTCTGCTTTTTACTTCTCTTAAGTCCCACTTGCTATCCTCAAACCCTTGCCTCTACTTTGATCTCTTGATCTGCAGTCAAGAGACCCACACGTTCTGGCTGGTTCTGGTCGTGTGTGAAATCCCTTTAGTTTACATTTCTTCCCATCCATTCTTCATTGGAACAACCAAAGCTGCGAAGACAGATAAGTATTGCCCACCATCACACACACCCCCCCGCTAATGCAACTGTGCTTATTTTAACACTGTATTTCTAAGGAACTTGATTGAATGTGTGAGTGCCTCAGTATTGTTTGTATGAGAATTTATATTCTTTAAGTAAAATACATTTATTTTAACAAGAACAGCCTCAAATCTTTCTCTGGTAACACTTGGTGGGAACAGGACCTTGGTATAGTTGGCAAGGACCCATTTATAAATTGCCAATTGCTGTAAATAAAGCAATTCGGCTAACACAACAGCTGAATCGATCTTGCTTGCCAGCAGTAGCCTGACTAACCCTATCTAGTCTGATCTTGTCAGATCTAGGAAGCTAAGCAGGGTTGGTTGTGGTTAGTGCTTGGATAGGAGACTGCCAAGAAAGACAGGAGCTGCTATGCGGAAGAAGGCACAGGCAAACCACCTCTGCTCATCTCTTGCCATGAAAACCCCATGGTTCTGGGGTTGCCATGAATCGGTTGTGACTCATAGGCCCCAGACACACTGGGGGAAAATGTGTGGCTGAATTGTGGCTTTTTTGAGCTGCATCAAAAGAGAAGCACGGTGGCGGGATCAGACAGATCCCCCAAGCCGCCATGCAGTTGCTCCCCGGCATGATCAGATGCCGGGGGGAAGCCACAGATCGGTGAGCAAGGCAAGCCTGCTGCGCATGTGTGCGCCTGCGCAGTTTGGCAGGGGGCCTCGAATGCTGCCAGAGACGGGCGCGCTGGTGATCACATGGCTGCCCCTGCTGTTGATTTTCTGGTAAGTAGTCGTGTTTTGTAGGGGTTTTTTTGATCCGCATCTTTGGCTGGAAGAGACAGATCGGGGACGGGTGCATGCTGCTTCCCAGATGTTGCAGTGTGATCGCGCCCACTTGATGCGCCCCCGATCCATCCCTGTCGCGGATCAAAGCCTCCCGTGTGACCGGGGCCATAAATAATGTCATAGCTTACCACACTCATGTCCTCTCAGTGCACCCATATGATTAATGAATCACAATTCAAATTAAGCAATATTCCGAGTAGTTCTCCATCTACGCAGCAGGAGGACTTTAGCAGTCCAAATAGCTCCTGTTGTGGAATGTTCATAATTTATCAGGCTGCTGGGTTTGCTTATTCCCCAGAGGTGCATACAACTGACAATCAGCTACATTTAATGAGTTGTCTTTGCACCTGTTTAGTTGATGGCCCTCATAAACTGGTTGTATCCATCATGTTAGTGGGTGTGAGTGGATTAAACTGCAGTTTTCAATTGTAATGCAAGAACATGGGAAATGTTTGCAATCTAATTTTGGAACACATTAGGAACCCACTTGGCTTTGGGAGTCAGGTGGGCAAAACAGGTGAGGCCAATATATTAGAGGGAGAAGTCATGCCGCTTCCCAAACAGGACGAAGACAACCAAGGGAACTACCTGTGTTGATTGTTAGTGCTTTTCTTTTCCGTCAGATGGGCTGGGCAGAGCGGGGACCACCATGAGAAAGCAGCATGGGTAGGTGTACATGCAAACTAGTTGCAATGCAATTTAGATTGATTTCAACAACAGTGTAGCAGTTAGTATGTCAGAGGCTGGGATCTGGGTGTCCCAGCTTCAAACTCCTGCACTGCCACAGAAGCTCGCTGGGTGACTTTGGTCCAGTCACACACTCTCAACTTAAACTACCTGACAGGGTTGCTATGAGGATAAAATGGAGGAAAGGAGAATGAGGTAAGCCCCCTTTGAGTCCCCATTAGGGAGAAAGACTGGGTATAAATGAAGTAAATAAAATCAAGCCTCCAATAAATGAACATTGCAATGAAATTGCAGCTCGAGCAGAGAGGTGCTTGCCAATCATTGACTGTTACCATACCAGTTTGGTGTAGTGGTTAGGAGCGTGGATTCTAATCTGGGAGAACTGGGTTTGATTCCCCACTCCTTCACAGGTAGCTGCTGGTGTGGCCTTGGGTCAGTCACAGTTCTCTCAGAACTGTTCTCTCAAGAGCAATTCTCAATCAGAGCTCTTTCAGCCCCACCTCCCTCACAGGGTGCCTGTTGTGGGGAGAGGAAGGGAAAGGAGATTGTAAGCCGCTCTGAGACTCCTAGTGAAGAGTGGGGTATAAATGCAATTTCTTCTCTTCTTCTTCTACCTTGATAAAAAGGTAAAGGTAAAGGTTCCCTTGCTTGAAAGCCAGTCGAATCCGACTCTAGGGTTGCGGTGCTCATCTCCGTTTCAAAGCCGAAGAGCCAGCGCTGTCTGAAGACGTTTCCGTGGTCATGTGGCCGGCATGACTAAACACCAAGGCGCACGGAACGCTGTTACCTTGATAGCACAGTGCAAAATCCTTTGCTTGATATGTGTGGTTGTGCTCCTTAAATGTTACCTGAAAGAAAGCAGGGACAGGCTGACTCCTCCCCCTCAAAAATAAAGATGCAAAGTTTCAAACCGTAACTCAAATAATGGACATTTGTTACTCTGTAATGTGGGATATGCCCAATGAATTATGACACAGTGGCTTCCATGGGGACAAAGAAATCTCGCAGTTTCTTGTTCCAGCAACACCAGGTACAGGAGTTCACTTAAAAGATCTGTTGTATAAACAGGGAATACATATAAATGAAGTCATTATTATGCCGCTCGACAGACTCCATCACAACTTTGTATTTATGCTTGTTTTGTGTCACCTTTGCTAATAAATCTGCAGCTAAAAGTTCATATAGACAGAGAAATTAAAGGAACAAACTACTCTCTCCACTCACTTTTCAGAAATGAAAAATGTCATATTGTTTCTGCATGCAGAGCTCCAAATGCAGGGTTTGATGGGCACACTGACACCTCCATTGCAGACTATGTAAGGATTGTTCAGAAAGGCATTTTAAGAAAAGGAATAGGTATATAGTATAATGCAATGGTTCAGGAAGGTGCTCTTGCAAAGGAAAGAAGAGTGTAGTCTATGCTGCTGTATATTATCTATTCAAGAAAGAATAATTATAAAAAGTTTTTTTCTATACCCTGATTTTTCTTTTCTGCTGCTCCTGCTCTTACGTCACCATTTTCTGCTTTTGTAATTCCATTCTCTGCATCACTTGGCATGGCATGTCTGATACTAGCAGTGTGCATTCTGGAATTCCTGAGCTGAAAATAAACATGAATATCACTGTTTTGGGGTCACTGTCTATAATGCAATGGTTCAGGAAGGTGCTCTTGTAAAGGCAAGAGGAGTGTAGTCTATGCTGCTGTATATTATCTATTCAAGAAATAATAATTATAACAAGTTTTTTTCCTATACCCTGATTTTTCTTTTCTGCTGCTCCTGCTCTTACGTCACCATTTTCTGCTTTTGTAATTCCATTCTCTGCATCACTTGGCATGGCATGTCTGATACTAGCAGTGTGCATTCTGGAATTCCTGAGCTGAAAATAAACATGAATATCACTGTTTTGGGGTCACTGTCATGGTTTTCCAGAACAGTTGCTCAAATCCAGGATTCTTAGGCATTCCAAAATACTCTCCCCACCCCCATGTACTTTTTCATGTTTGAGCATTTACTATCGGCAGCAGTGGCCATCTTGTTTTTCTTTGATTCTCGTTATTTCCCAGGCAGTGGCATTTCTCCCTTCCAATAGGACTCAATCAGGCAAGCATCTTCCACCCTGGGGGTGGCAGCTTCCAGCTGCTGCAAGCCAGGTAGGGGGGTCTGGCAGAGCTGTGAGTCTGGCTGGCTCCTTCTCCTTCCCTCCCTCCTTTGTGGGAGTGCGGCCTCTTTTTCATCCCCATTCACTGCTCTGCAGGTAGGATGGCTAGGAATGTGCCAGCCTCTAGGTGGGACCTGGGGATCCCATGGAATTACAGTTCATATCCAAACTACAGAGACCAGTTTCCCTGGAGTTTCCCTGGAGAAACCTGAAGGACCGCCTTTCCCCATATATACCCCAGAGAGCGGTTAGGGTCCCAAAACCGACTGGCCCTTCCAGGTCCCAAGGACGCCAGGCTAGCTGCAACCAGGGCCAGAGCCTTTTCGGTGGCGGCTCCATACTGGTGGAATGAGCTTCCGGAAGAGATCAGGGCCCTGCAGGACCTTTTACAGTTCTGCAGGGCCTGCAAGACAGAGGGCCTGCAAGATGGAGCTCTTCCACCAGGCTTTCAACTAGGAGCCGCCACCACTACCACTATGGCCAGTATTACCATCTATGATTATTAATACCATCAACTCAAGAACAACAGAAGCCTGGTGCCTGGTCTATTACTGATAGCCTGTGCTGGCCGACCGAAACTGGGAAAGACTAACAAGCTGAATATCAAGAGAACCTACAGAATGTACGAGGCCATCTTTGATATTATAAGTTAACTGCTAGCACTTTAATGTGATGTAAGTTAGTTTTTAATGAACTGCTATCGAATTGTTTGATGAATTGTTTTTAGATGTCCATGATTTTATTGTTATTGTGCTTTTATGATGTCAGCCACCCTGAGCCTGCCTGGGCAGGAAGGGCGGGGGTACAAATTCAAAAATTAAATAAAATTAATAAATAGTGGACAGGCAGCCCTAGCTATTGGTATCCATACTGATCCTCAAAGATGGGGAAAGCTATATCTCAAAGTAAAATATAATAATACAAATCCAGTTTCACAAGACAAACTGAAGTGAGGAAGTCATTTGAAGTAACCCCAGCAATACTGATAAAATGATCTACTTCCTCCTATATGCTCAGTGGGAACACAGTCAGACGCTCGCCCTTGCCCCGCAGTTTTCAGAAACTAATACCTCCGAGGTACTAGTTTTTTGCCACGCAGTTTCGGCGGGAAGCCTCGGTTGAGCCACGGGAGTGCTACGCTTCCCAGATGTGCTGGTGAGATCGCGCCCGGAAACTCCGCCTGTCTTCCATCTTACTTGTGTGGCTACTGTTCCGTGTGACCGCAGCCTAAGTTAACTGCTAGCACTTTAATGTAATGTAAGTTAGTTTTTAATGCATTGCTATTGAATTGTTTGATGAATTGTTTTTAGATGTCCATGATTTTATTGTTATTGTGCTTTTATGATGTCAGCCGCCCTGAGCCTGCCTGGGCGGGAAGGGCGGGGTACAAATTCAAAAATTAAATAAAATAAATAAATAGTGGACAGGCAACCCTAGCCATTGGTATCCATACTGATCCTCAAAGATGGGGAAAGCTATATCTAAAAGTAAAATATAATAATACAAATCCAGTTTCACAAGACAAACTGAAGTGAGGAAGTCATTTGAAGTAACCCCAGCAATACTGATGAAATGATCTACTTCCTCCTATATGCTGCAGTATACCGGATTCCCTTGCTGTGGTCTCTGCCTGGAATCAGCTGGGGACGAGAATTCATGTTCAGCTAGGTGCTGGAGAATATGGCAGGAGCCGCTGACGAAGTGGTCTCCAGCTTGAAATTAGTGTAGAATCTGAATTCGCTGAAATAGAGTTCATACATTCTTTAAGGGGGACAACTTTTCAGATTCAGTTCTTGGACTGAAGCCTCTCGGTTCCTAGTTTTCAACAAATCCTTCTTGGTTTTTCTCTCTTCCTTTTTAATATTCAACATAAAATCAGGACATTTTCATTCATGGCATGGATTGTACAAGCTGCCACAGCCTCGGTAGCAATTCTGGGCCTATTTCTTTTGAGATGGGTTCCCTGCTGTTCTTATAGTACTTTGGATAGGCTAGAAACATGATCTGTATGCTTAACCTTTAGGTTTATCCTGTCTTTGGGGTTCATACACAACCACATCATGCCTGTGGTGGTGATTTCCTTCCTTTCCACCCCTCTCCTCCACTTACTTCCTACCCTACGACTTTGGAGCCTCTTCCTCAAACCCCCTTCCCTCCAGCTTCCAGAATATACCATATGTTTTGCCATTGACTTCAATGGCCCATAGGATATAATGGGGCTGAAATTGACATTCGGCTGGTAGAAAGAATCCCAAATCGGCTCCTACTGACAAAACTGACATGCGGGAGTCTTACTGCCAGACGAAATTGATTCTGCCCGATTCGGCCGAATCCGAATAGGCCGAATTTTTTTTCTACATCCCTAATTGTGACCTAATGCATTTTGGCCCAATAAGGCCTTCTTCAGAGGTCTATATAAATCAATGGTGCGACCTCATTTGGAATACTGTGTGCAGTTTTGGTCACCACACCTTAAAAAAGATATTATAGCTTTGGGAAAAGTGCAGAAAACGGCAGCTCGAATGATAAAAGGGTTGGAACACTTTCCCTATGAGGAAAGGTTAAAGCACTTAGGGCTCTTTAGCTTGGAGAAACGACGACTGAGGGGAGACATGATTGAGGTTTATAAGATTATGCATGGGATAGAGCAGGTAGAGAAAGAGGTACTTTTCTCCCTTTCTCATAATACAAGAACTCGTGGGCACTCCATGAAATTGCTGAGCGGTCGGGTTAGAACGGATAAAAGGAAGTACTTCTTCACCCAAAGAGTGATTAACACATGGAATTCACTGCCACAGGAAGTGGTGGCGGCTACAAGCATGGACGGCTTCAAAAGGGAATTAGATAAGCATATGGAGCAGAGGTCCATCAGTGGCTATTAGCCACAAGGTATAGATAGGGGCTCTGGGGCAAGTGATGCTCTGTCATCTTGGTGCTTGGGGGTGGGGTCAACAGTGGGAGGGCTTCTAATGTCCTGGCCCCACTGGTGGACCTCCTGATGGCACCTGGTCTTTTTGGCCACTGTGTGACAGAGTGTTGGACAGGATGGGCCTTTGTCCTGATCCAACATTGGCATCTCTTATCTTCTTGTGTAAAAGGGATGTGCCAAATTTTCCTCAAAAACTGAATTTCAGAATGGAAAAAAAAGGTCCATGTGTGTAATTTCTTGATCCCATAGTCAAAAAAGGGAGAGGTCCTAAACCTTCCTAAATCTCTTTCGTGTTGCTGCCATTCTCAGCCAAATGGAATTTGTTGTGGTAGAATTTTACAACTGAAAGATATTCCATTCTATTGAGTAGCGTTAAGGAGTTGCTGATCTGTGGTCTTGTCATAAAATTGCATGATCTCAGTGTGTTCTAAAGCAAGACTTGGAGAGAGCTTTCCAAGATAGTTTCAGGTGAACAGCTATGTTAGTCTGTAGTAGAACAAATTCCTATTAAAATTGCCTGGATTAGAGGTGGGATATATGCATACATAAATCTGACATTAAAAATCACAGAACTCAGACACCAGTGGGAGAACATTTTGATCTTCCAGGACATCCCATTGTGTATCTAAGAGCAGCAGTTCTCCTATAGGGAAGCTTCAGAGGGAGATTACAATGTGAGATTGCTGCATTCAAATTCTTCGTCAAGTTCAGGACAATGGTCCCTTCTTGGGGGCTGAATGGGAATACAAATCCCATGGAATTCTTATCCTATTATAGATGCTAATTTTCTGCACTTTCCTTCTCTATACATATCTCCCAACTCTAATAAAGATGATTACATTTTGCATTTTAACTCCATCTGGCTCTTCTCTGTAACATCCCTCCCAACTTCTGATGTGGATAGAATGGCTGATGCATCTCCATTCCTATCTGACAGGTGAACTTTACTTCCAAAACCTTATACCCTGAAAAAAAAATGTTGGTCTTCAAGGTATGCTGGACTCAGATATGTTGCTATTCATAACAAATTTGTTTTAAGATGTTTGTCTTTATCTATGAACCCAGAACTGTCTGAGCATCAATCTTTTAAAACACATTACTGTGAGAGAGCCAGTTTGGTGTGGTGGTTAAGTGCATGGACTCTATCTGGGAGAACTGGGTTTGATTTCCCAGTCTTCCATATGCAGCTACTGGTGTGACCTTGGGTCAGCCACATTTTCTTGCAGAGCTATTCTCTCAAGCACTTCTTTGAAAGCTGTCTCAGCCCCACCTACCTCACAGAGTGTCTCTTGTGGGGAGAGGAAGCGAAGGAGATTGTAAGCCACTCTGAGACTCGAGTGAAGGGCAGGGTATAAATCCAATCTCCTCCTCCTTCATGCAGAACTAAACATGACAGTGAACTAAAGGCTGCCATGAGTTCACCATCCACATTTTACAGTGGTTTGAAAATGGTGCGAGATCTCCATTCCGCATAGGCCTGCAATGTGGACCTCCCCCCCCCTTATGGTTTTTCAAGTGCCAAAACAGCCACAAGGGACCCCCCACACAAGCACACACACACACACACACACACGGCAGTTTTGGATCTTGGAAAGGTACAAAGTGGGGAGGAAGAGCTCTGTGCTGCAGGCCTGTGCTAGATCAGGGCCTCATGGCATTTTAAAATCACTAGAAGATGGTGACCATGAACTTGTGGCAGCCATGAGTTCACTGTCAACACTTAATTGGAGCTCTGAGTTAAATGACGGTATCTCTGAGAACATCAGCGGCTTTTAAATCTACTGATGTTCCAAAGATACTTTCCAGACAGAGTTAACAGTATGATATGTACGTTTCAGGAAAAAGGAGCGAGAGATAAACATCTACTTCATTTTTATGCCACCCTTCCTTCAAGGAATTCAGAGCATTGTTGGTAGTTCTTCCTTTCTCCTTTTCTATTGACAAGCACCCTGACTAGTCTAAGGTCACCTAGCAAGTTTCACGGGAGCATGAGGATTTGAATCCACATGAACACATGCAGATGCCTTATCCTGAATCAGACCCTTGGTCCATCAAGGTAAGTACTGTCTACTCAGACTGGCAGTGGCTCTCCAGGGTCTCAGGTAAAAGTGTTTCCTATCACCTTCTATCCAGTCCTTTTAAGTGGAGATACCAGGGATCGAATCTGGGACCTTCTGCATGCCAAGTTGATGCTCTTCCACTGGGTCATGGGCCCTTCCCCGATCCATCTGCTCTCTTAGATCCTATTCCAGCACTCTTACACAACTGTTATGCATTGGAACTGAAACATTGCAGGACTGTGCTGCCAGAGACAGGGTGAGCTTGGAGCCGAATAACAATAGACCAACAGGATTCTGGCAGTAACCAATTAAGATGTAAAGTTTTGTAAATAGCCGATGGTTGGAAGCGGGGTGTGGCCATTACATGCAATATAACCAAGCTGAGGCTCTGGTCTAGAGCCTTGTTCTTGCTGAAATCACTGAATAAAGCAGAGCTGATCACTAGACTGGGAGTCTGTTCATCTATGGAACTCACTATTTAACAACAACACTGGTTCTCCATATGAATCAGATGGCCCAATCTAGATCTTTTTGAGTTCACTGGGTTTTATTCCCAGACATATTATTGACAATGATCTTGTAGTATTCCAGTGAGGATATAGAATGATGTGGCTTGTCTCAAATTGTTAATAAATATATCCTTTGAGATGCAAATAGGATGGAACAGATGCCAATAGAATGTGAGCAAGAACACATGTTTCAAGGCTAGCTAGCAATCTGAAAGAAGCAAATGTTAGGGGTGCCACAGGAAAAAAAAGAGAGAGAGAAGCATTAAGTGACAGTCAGTCAAACGCACAGTTCTTGGTATCAATTCAACACCAAGTTTAGCCACTGTTTCTCTCTCTCCTTTTTAAGGCAGATTCCAAGCTGTCTTCTGTGTATGACAGCTGGAAAAAATCCCATTCTTAACAGCTTCAAACACAGTCAGCAGAGTGACTTTTAAAAAGAGAGTGCTGAAAACACACACATGCAAAAAGAACAAGCCAAGAAAGGTAGAAGGGAACTGTCAAAGGAAATGGAATGAACACTGAGTGATTTTGAGGCCTTCAGATATGTTCCTTGTTCACTGGGCATTGTTTGACAGGACAGAGTTTGACTTTGGTTCCTGTATGAAAGTTGACATCCAACCGCCAAGTTCTCTTTGTCCTCCCGTTTTACCCTGTGAATATCTCTGCTCTTTGCATCACAGACATATTGGCAAAGGAGCATTCTGAAGCCGGCTGTTTTCTATTCTCCTTTTACCTGCGACACAGTATAATGGATTTTAGGAATCCGGGGAAGACACACTATATAGCAATGAAGTTCTCTTGTTTTTTGCCTGGGCTAACAGTGGGATTTGAACTGTCCCTGTTCTTTAAACAGCTGAAAAGCATGCCCAGGGCTAAACTAGATATGTAAAGAGTTTTGAGTTTATTTTAGTAATTATTTATTTACTTTATTTATACTCCACCTGTAAAGAATGTCCTCACCATGTGGGGAAGACCAGCCTCTGTCTCTCTCTCCTGCCTTTCCTTCCTGCTGCCACCACTCTGGGTAAAATTCAGCCCCTTCCTCTTGTCTGATTGCCCAAGGTTGATGCCACAAGGGAGGGTTACTTTAGCATGCCAAGCAGCCAAGGCAGGTGGGCAAGGAGATGTGCAGACTCCCTCTAATTAAACAATTTTATTTGTACAAGGCATAAACTCAGGGAACTGCAAGACAAACCTAGGTGCACTAAGCAAAATAAAAGGGAAGGAACTAACTCGGTACTTACAATCCACGGAATATCTGCCCTTTGTTGCTTCATCATGCCCCTCCAAGTGCACATGCAAATATCTCTAGCATCATCCCCTTCTGTCATCTTTCATGGCCAAAGCACACAGGTGAGTCAGCCCCAAAGCGACTGACCAACAGCTCACCGATAACTTCCCAAACAAAGCCCTTCTTTTCAGACCCCTCCCCAAGTGGACTCCTTGGGCCTTAGCAAACCTAGGTGCCAGGTCCTGGGGCCTGAGCCCACCAGAACATGGGCCATACAGTCAAGATGCTTTAATACATCAAAGAGTACACTGGTGGACCTCCTGATGGCATTGGTCACTGTGTGATACAGAGTGTTGGACTGGATTGGCCTGATCCAACATTGGCGTCTCTTATGTTCTTAAAGAGCTAGCATGCTTTCTCCGTCAATTATAAAGGATGTTCTCTGTCCAGAGAAGAACACTTATCTCACATTCTCCCAGTCACAGAGATGCCAGTGTGCCCTTCCATCACTCTAACTGTCCCAGCATCTCGTGCCTCTCTGCCTCTCCTCCACGGCATCACCTTTCTCCCCAATGGGAATCCAAAGGACTTCACATTGTTCTCCTCTCTTTAGAGCGCCTCTCATCCACGACATCACCTTTCTCCCCAATGAGAATCCAAAGCACTTCACATTGTTCTCCTCTCTTTAGAGCTGCTGCATCTCCCACATTGACAGGAGACTTCTTGCCATCAGCCCTCTTCCCCTGCTGCTGATCAGTGGGCCAGCGGGGGGGGGGGGATGTGGTGGAATCACCAGCAATGCAAGTTATGTTACAGCTGGCATGGCCCAGAAGTGACATCGCTGCAAGAAGAAGAGGAGGAGGAGAGAGTTGGATTTATACCTTGCCCTTCCCTCAGAGTCTCAGAGCAGCTTACAATCTCCTTCCCTTCCTCTCTCCACAACAGACACCCTGTGAGGTAGGTGGGGCTGAGAGAGCTCTTATGAGGACTGCTCTTGAGAGAACAGCTTTGAGAGAACTGTGACTGGCCCAAGGTCACCCAGCTGGCTTCAGGGGGAGGGGTGGGGAATCAAACCCAGTTCTCCAGATTAGAGTCCACTGCTCTTAACCACTACACCAAACTGGCTCTCTAGCATCAAGGGTGACACTTCAGTATGTGCCCCAAACCCTGTTAGAGTTTGGGCTACATGCTAGAACATTACCCCTACACAATGATAAACCTTCTGGGTTGTGCTGGAAATGATGTCACTGCATCACCATTGATGACACAACATAACCAAGGAACCCTCTCTCAAGGTGGTAAGTCTCCATCTGGGTGGCAATCCTACTACTTTATCTTCACAGAAATCCTGTGAGGCAGATTAGGCTGAGAGTGTGTGACTGGCCCAAGGTCACCCAGCAAGCTTTCATGGGAAAGTGGAGATTCTAACCTGGGTTCCTAGATCCCAACATGACACTCTAACTGCCTAAAATGGAGGGAGGCTCACTACATGCTTATATTACCTTCTCCATGTGCAAATACTGGCTTCTATCCCATGGAGAATTTATGTGGATTACAGGGACTTCCGTGTGGAAAATCTATGGTGCAGGACTTACCCATCTCTTCTCCCTGTGCATCTCTCAAAATGCCTGCCCCCCCCAACACTGCTCCTAGGGGGATACTGAGGTTCTGGCTCAAAACAGCTGATGTCTGTGTGTGGAAATGGCATGGGGAAGGCAGAGGTGGAATCAGCAAATATCATGGCATGGGGAATCAGCAAATATCAACACTCCCTCTATTCATGGAAACCTTCCATGGGATCCAACCCAGAATTTATAGACTTTAAATTCAAAGAATCTCCTTCCCGACATTCTCCTTATATACTAAAGAACTATACAAGCATACCATTGTTCCATAAATGAGACATTTAGGGTGCATTCAGACACGCCATTTGATCTGGTGTCATGCCAGTTCAGAAACAGATTTTATACACGCGATCACACAGTCAACATCTGCCTCCCGTCCCCAGCCATTGCTTTCCGGCTCAAATCTCCTTTAAACCGGAGTATTTTGTTACCAGGTCCCCAAGTGGTGTTTTCCTGATTCTCTGTTTCCAGCCGCATTTTTCCACGGTGTGATTGCCCCTCCGGTCTCAAACCACTTCTGGTTTAAACCCCCTCCCCTCTCAAAAGCTGCCCGAGGCTTCCGCTTTTTGCCTGCCTTTTTTTTTTTTAAGCGTTGGCGGTGTGCGCATAGGCGGAGCTCCACCACCGCATTATTAAAAACAATGTTTAAATGGTGCCTAGTTTTAGCGTTTAGACGAGTTTGGGATCTCATGAAGACCAGTTTTGGGGTAAAAGTTTAAAGGGAAGTGTTCCTTTCAAGTTTAAAGCTAAGTGTTACAGCAGTCGGGTTGAAGGGGAAATCGCTGTTCTGAGCACACGCGGAAATTTTAGTTCTACAGATGGCTGCCTGTGCACATGCCCAAACTGAGAGAGAGAGAGAGAAACAACACTGATGCACGCTCCCGCGTGTGGACGGTGAGGAGCGAGGTGGCTGCGCAGCGATCCGGAGCAAGGAGGTGAGTGTGATCGCGATTCTCCAGGTTTAAAAAAATGCATCAGGGCCGGAGCAATTCAAACCGCTTCCAGCACGCCGTCTGACCGCACCCTTAGTTTTCCCACCCCACAAATGCAAAGAAGAATCTTGATTAGATCGTACATATAATTGCATTCAGATACTTTGTCTGCCCTGTTTTATCAAGGGACCCATTCATTCGTATATACAAGCACATTAATGTTTTTTCCACTGTTTTATCCATTCTCATGAACTCATCAGTCGGAGAGGAGGGATGAAAAAGGTTGGGAGGAAATGAATGCTTCAGAAAACTATACAGGCTCCCAATCCGGAACAAATGTTGAAATATTCTTAGTTAAATTAGCATTAAAGAGAGGTGCACTCGCAGCATAAAGATCAAACTTCTGGCAGAATAAAGTGGGGGATGGGGTAAATTTTCTCCTTCCTCGTCTCCCTCCCCTCACCCCCTGCCAATTTGCAAACTGTTTTCATGGGAAGGCTTGGATTTAACCCAGTTTGCTCACACAGCTCCCAACAGGACTGGGATTCTTGATCCTAAACTCTTTTTTTGTAGTTGCTCGCGGGGTGGGCGGGGTAAATATACTTAAATAAATAAATAAATATTCATACTTCCCTCCCTGAGAGTTTATGGCCCCCAAACTGATACAAAAGGAAGGAGAGGGCAACACCTGACTTATAGGCAATCCATTTTATTCACTCCGCTCATGCCTGCTGCAGGGTAGCATCAATGTCAGTAATGGGAAAGGCTGCATGTCAGAGGATCTTTAGAATGAGGCTACTGATAAGGAATCATAAATTCACAACAGGCAAACACCAGCCCATTGATGTTTTAAATGCAATCACAATCATGTCTGTGGGTATTCTAATCCATTACAAATCTTGCCTTACTTTGTTCTCGGTAACTATTTGAGATTACATGCAATTTTTTGCTCAGGTGGAATCTCACCGTTTTGCCAATGCTGACAGATAAGATATTCTTGCATCCTAAGCAGTGAATGTCTTGAGATTTTTTTTAAAGGGGGGGGGAGAGACACAAGGAAGCTGAATCTCAGGCTGAATTTATAAAGAAGAGAGGACCGTGACCCGCATATTGTTCTGTCATTAGCCCTGCATAGGAAAAAATAAAGGACACCTAATTTTTACCTCTCTTTTTTTTTTGCCTTCAAAGGGCTGTTTCAATACACAAAATTGTGGGGGTACGAGGATTAGACCTTCTCTCTCTTCCACTTAGGGCCTCAGTCTGAACTGAGGCTATGTTTTAAAGCTACCACTGAACTGTATAAAAAAATTGATGGGCTCAGTCATAGCTTGGCCAGCTCTCTCTGAGCTGAACCCCCGGAGACTGGCTCTCCCAATATAACCTCTCCCAATATAACACATGGAATTCACTGCCACAGGAGGTGATGGCAGCTATAAGCATGGACGGCTTCAAAAGGGAATTAGATAGGCATATGGAGCAGAGGTCCATCAGTGGCTATTAGCCACAAGGTATAGATAGGGGCTCTGGGGCAAGTGATGCTCTGTCTTCTTGGTGCTTGGGGGGGGGAACAGTGGGAGGTCTTCTAATGTCCTGGCCCCACTGGTGGACCTCCTGATGGCACCTGGTATTTCTGGCCACTGTGTGATACAGAGTGTTGGACTGGATGGGCCTTTGGCCTGATCCAACATTAGTGTTTCTTATGTTCTTATGTTCTTAACCCCTTTCAAGATCTGGGTGATACTGATGGTTTGTGGTTCTGAAAGATTAAGTGATGGAGGGGAATAGAATTTAGGGTTTTCTCTGTAATTCCCTCCAGGCATGGGAACGAACGTCTAGCTGACAGATAGCACTGTATGTTAGGGTTACCAACCTCCAGGCGGTGCCTGGAGACCTCCTGGGATTACAACTGATCTCCAGGCAACAGAGATCAGTTCACCTGGAGAAAAGGGCTGCTTTGGAAGAAGAAGAGAAGAGATTGGATTTATACCTTCACTACCCAAAGGTGTCTTAGAGCGGCTTACAAATTCCTTTCCCTTCCCCTCCTGACAACAGACACCCTGTGAGGTAGGTGGGGCTGAGAGAGCTCTGACAGAAACGGCTCTTTTTTCAAGGACAGCTCTTATCAGAACCATGGCTTGCCCAAGTCATCCAGCCAGGTGCATGTGGAGGAGTGGGGAATCAAACCCGGTTCTCCCAGATTAGAGTCCGCGCACTTAACCACTACACCAAACTAGAAACTGCTCTTTTTCAAGAACAGCTCTTATCAGAACTATGGCTTACCCAAGGTCATCCAGCCAGGTGCAAGTGGAGGAGTGGTGAATCAAACTCGGTTCTCCCAGATTAGAGTCCGTGCACTTAACTACTACACCAAACTACACCAAGGTGGACTTCATGGCATTATACCCCACTGAAGTCCCTTCCTTCTCCAAACCCTACCCTCCTCAGGCTTCAGCTCCCAAATCTTCAGGTCTTTCCCAACCTGGAGCTGTCAAACCTAGTACATGCCCTTGCCAAAATTCAGATAATTCTGCAAGGCCCGTGTCTTTTAAGCAGCCATTCCAAGACACGTACTCTGGTCCCCCCCCAAAAAAAAAGGCTTTCTAGTATTCTATGGCAGTGTGATTAAGCGGAATTTTAGGGTCACAGATCAGCCTTTAAAAAAAAATTAAATGGTTTTTCAATTGTTTTAATAGGATTGTTTTGGCTTAATTTTTAAATAAGTTGTAAACCTCCCTGAACAGCTGGAGAGGAAGGATAGGAATCTTTTTGATAACACATTAATTTAATTTCTCCATTGCCATGGGCCCCAAATGCCTGCTGTTTTTTTATTGGGAGGCTGTGCTAAGGAAATTGTGCAGCAGGATGTTACATAAAAGTAAGATTCACACCATAGAGCTGAACAGTAAGACTTTATATATATGCAAAGGGATTCTTCTTGCTAGAGACCCTGCATGGGAAAGAAGGCATGCCTGACCAAGAAAAGTTTGGACTTTCAAATCTTGTTACCCAAATCAATTTTCATGCCACGTCTGCCATGGATAGAGCATCCTCTACACATTTACAACCATACATGTGTTCTGGGGGTAGTTATTTGGGACTGTTTTACTCTCTTGTCTACATGGATGCCTTTCTAAAACTATACCCTGCCCTATACTCGAAGGAGTCTCAGAGTGGCTTACAATCTCCTTTCACTTCCCCGCCCCACAACAGACACCCTGTGAGATAGGTGGGGCTGAGAGAACGTTTTCAAGAACTGCCCTCAAGAGAACAGTTCTGCAAGAACTTATGACTGACCCAAGGTCACACCAGCAGCTGCATGTGGAGGAGTGGGGAATTAAGCCTGGTTCTCCCAGATAATGCACTCTTAACCATTTAGAAAGGTGAGACAGAGAGGGAGGATTTCAAATTAGAAAATCTTTATTCCCCTAACAAGATATGAAGATAGAAAAATGAAGTGCAAAGAAAAGCCAAATTGTGGAGGGCTTATATTTCTCAATTACGTAGGTTATTTGTGTGCTTCTTAAACAACAACTGCTCTGGATACAGATAGCAGAATTTGCAACAAAGAGAATAATCCAGCAACACTGTAAATCCAGTCCCTGCAGTCAAAGGCAAAACAGACAGACTGATTCTAGAAACAGGGGCTATGGTCTGAAAGTCATATGCCAGGAGGTCTAATGCTGAATTGTAATTAAGAACATAAGAACATAAGAGACGCCAATGTTGGATCAGGCCAAAGGCCCATCCAGTCCAACACTCTGTGTCACCAGGATGGCATCTTCATTCTGGGCTTTTATAGAGCTGCAAGTAGCCAATGGGATTTATGCATGGAAGTTCCCAGAGTCCCTGGAAGTGGTTCATCTTTGCAGTGTCTGTGGCTTACCATGTGAGCAGTGCCTTGGTAAAAGGAGTAGTTCTATCCAATTTAGTGGGAGAGAATAATTGAATCCAGCCTGTTTCTTATTGTTGTTGTATTAACTAGGAATAAGGCCCGTTGTCAAAATAAATACAACAAGCTCTAGAAAGAGGCTCTGGGTGGGTGCCCTGGCCTTGGGCACTCAGCATCAGTTTGCAGTAGTGACCTCAGCAGGGTATAATGACACAGAGCTTACCGTTTTCTCCAGGGGAACTGATCTCTACCATATGAAGAGAAGTTCTAATTCTGAATGATCTCCAGCCCTTGCCTGGAGATTGGAAGCAATGGTTCCCTAGGAGGAAATGGCTGGTTTGGAGGGTGGAGTCTATGGTTTTATACCTGTCTAAGGTCCCACCCCTCCTCAAACCCCACCGTCTCCAGGCCCCACCCCTCCATCTCCAATAATTTCCCAAGCTGGAGGTGACAACCCTATTTCCTTCCCAGCCAACCATCAATGCACCATTATCTGCACCTTTGACTTCAGGTTTCCACCTCTTCCCCCCCTCCCTGTAGCCTCTACCTAGGAAAACTACAGTCTTTCTCCACGGTGGGGACCCAAGCAGGAAGGAAGCAACCTCAGCAGGATATAATGAGACACAGTCTACCCTGCAAAGCAGCCATTTTTTCCATGGGAGCTGATCTCTGCAATCTGGAGAGCAGTTTTAATTCTGAGTGATCTCCAGTCCTCACCTGGAGATTGGCAGCAATGGTTCACAGTGGAGACCAAAGAGGCTTACATCATTCTCTTCTCTTTTTGATCTGCACAACAACCCTGTGAGATAGGTTACGCTGAAAGTCTGTGACTGGTCCAAAATCACCCACTCAACTTCCACAGCAAGAACCTAGGTCTGGCAGACCCTGCTCTGAAGTGCTAACTGCTACACCTAAGGCAGCCAACCTCCAGGTGCAGACTGAAGATCGCCAGACAACAGATATCCCCCCCCCGAGGGTGGGCTCTATGGCATGCTATTCAGCTGAGACCTCTCCCCTCCCCAAACTCTGGCTTCCGTAGACTCCAGCACAGTATATTCACAAATTTCCCAACGTGTAGCTAGCAACCCTAGTCAGGACTGGCCCCAATGAGTTCCCCACAAGGGCCTGGAAAGCACCTCCTACCTTTGCCTTTGACAGAACCAAGCATGGTTGCCTAGCAACAGCCACTGAGGGGAAAGTTAGTCCCACAGGAGCCAAGCAGAAGTGTCTTTGTCAGGAGAGACAGTCATTTGGCAGTTTATTCTATGAGAGAAGAGTGTCCAGGCAGTAGTTGGTGGGGGACAGGAGCGGACCCAGCACCCAGCCAATGGCACACGAGTACTCTTGAGTGGCGATTGATGGGCCAATGGCTCATGGAGCACACTTACAGCCAATGGGAGAGCTGGAAATTGTCAATACATAAGGGAATTATACATATAGGATTGTTACCCTAGCAATAATGTAAACATTCTCTTCAGATTAAAACAAGATTTGTCCATAGCATCATTGGTAAATAGGGTATGGAATATTTATTTTCTTAAATCCTGAGGAGAATTTATTAAATCAAGAGAGGTCATGAACATACATCTGCAGTATTCACCAATATATTCCACTTTCAAAATGAGACATGCGTATTTTAAATAAAACTGTCCCAGAGAAAAAGAGAAGAAGAAGAGAAAGAGATTGGATTTATACCCCACCCTTCACTTAGAGTCTCAGGGAGGCTTACAAACTCCTTTCCCTTCCCCTCCCCACAACAGACACCCTTTGAGGTGGGTGGGGCTGAAAGAACTCTGACACAAACTGCTCTTTTTCAAGGACAGCTGTGACAGAGCTTGTGACATCAGCAGGTGCAAGGTCACATCAGCTGGTGCAAGTGGAGGAGTGGGGAATCAAACCCTGTTCTCCCAGATTAGAGTCCGCGCACTTAACCACTACACCAAACTGGCCGTCCATGTATCACAAGCACGTGGCATGGGAAAAGAAATGGTACTGTACTGAATATGGATGGCTTCCTGGAAAATCTTTTTTATTATTATTATTATGAATTGGATATATTTGAGGAACAAGCAATAAAGCACATGAAGGATGTTTTGCACTGCTGAAGAATTGCTCTTCTGCAATCTGTGGGAATTCCACATGGCACATAATGCAGCATTAAATTCTTATTCAAAATTCACAACCCCAAAAAAGCAAGATCCTGCTATAATGGCTAGTCAGAAGTAAGTTCTGATCTTCAAACAATCTGCTTCACCCCACAATTTTTCATTTGTCTCGTCGTTTTAGCCCAATTAATTACTTCCTGTTTTCTCCTCACCAGCTGGCCTCCCTCACAGCATCTACAAATTGGTTGTAGGGGAGGGGCTTACATGCTGCTTCTCACTTTGCAGCCAGTCAGAGCTACTAGTATCATTTTCTCTTTTTTTTGCTATCAAGTCACAGCTGGCTTATGGCAACCCTGTAGGGTTTTCACCACTTTCAGTGGTGGTTTGCCATTGCCTGCCTCCATGTCCTCGGAGGTCTCCCATCACCTGTATGTCACCGGGGTCAGGGTGATGACTTCATTTCCTATGCAGTGCTGGTGATGAGGCCTGGGCCTTTCTCTTTCTCCAAGTAAGCCCCCCCCCATCTCCCACCAGTTGCCAGGTCCCTCCTGGCATTCATTCAGGATAGATGGCATTCATTCAGGAAATCCTCTGAAGTAGTTCATCACAGCCACTGGTTAACCATCAGATAAGAAAGCCAATAAAGTAGGGAAGGAAAGGTTTGCAGGTTGACCTCGACACTAGAAGAGAAGAAGAGAAGAGACTGGATTTGTACCCCACCCTTCACTCAGAGTCTCAGAGTGGCTTACAAACTCCTTTCCCTTCCCCTCCCCACAACAGACATCCTGTGCGGTAGGCGGAGCTGAGAGAGCTCGTCTGTGAACTGCTCTTTCAAGAACAGCTCTGACAGAACTATGGCTTGCCCAGAGTCATCCGGCAGCTGCAAGTGGGGGAGTGGGGAATCATGCTGGGAAACCAAACACACACGGGCAGACTGGATGGCAACAACAACCCTGGAAAAGGGCCCTGTCCCCTGGTCCATCGTAGGCTTGACTGGTAGAGAAGCAGGAAGAGGCTTCCTTGTCCCTGCCCCCACAATGGAGGAAGGAAGGGAAGGAGCAGGCTCACTGTGGCTCTCGCCTGGCCTGCATCCAGCCATTCTCTGAGGGAGCTCCTGTAAATCTCTCCACTGGGGCTACTGACTTGCAGTAGTGGCTTGTGTCTACCTTTTGGCAGCAGTGGCTTCTCTGTGTTTGGTGACTGGCAGGGTATGCCAGGCCACTGGCAGTCACTCCAGGAGAATTTGGAGGTGGGGACAGGCATACTGGTGCTACATGGACTTGTGATGTCACTTCTGGTGAAAAACTAGATGTAACATCATGTCAGCAAGGGTGATGCTCTAGGATTAACCAAAACTCTATGGTTAAACCTATGGCAATCCTAGAGCGTCACCCCCAATGTCATGATGCCTTATTGCCACATCCAGCTTTCGCCAGAAGTGATGTTGTGCATCAGCTCGACAATGATGTGCCCCCTTCCCCCCCTTATTTTTCTCTCACTAGCCTTTGAGATGCCAGTGGGCAACATGGGATGCCTAGGAGATCTTCTGCTATTACTGCCGTGCCCCTAGAGGTAGCCACTGGCTCCAAGGAAGGCAAGGGCTGCCTGCAAATGGACATCAGGCAGGAACCGCCGATTTGCAGTGGTGGTGGCTGCCATGCACCTCATGCTGGGTCATCCTGCAGTGGAACCTGTGTGGGGATGGACCCAGTGAGGGGAAGCCTTTCAGGGGATTTGCATACCAGAACTTTCCCCAGTGGCCTTAATAGCCAGTCTGTCCCTACATACACACAGTCCTGTTTATGCTCATGTTTCCAGTTTGGTGAGAGAGCCAGTTTGGTGTAGTGGTTAGGAGCGCGGAATCTAATCTGGGAGAGCCGGGTTTGATTCCCCACTTCTCCACATGCAGCTAGCTGGGTGACCTTGGGTCATCATAAGTTCTCTCAGAGCTCTCTCAGCCCCACCTACCTCACAGGGTGTCTGTTGTGGGGAGAGGAAGGGAAAGGAGATTGTAAACCACTCTGAGACTCCTTTGGGTACTGAATGGTGGGATAATAAATGCAATCTCCTCCTCCTCCTCCTTCATCCCCTTTTAGCTAAGAATATACAGGTTCTTTCTGCACTAGACCTTAAATCCTGGTTCAACCCTGTCCCCAAACTTACATTCTAAACTACACATGAGTTCACCCCTGTAATTATCTCGGGGTATTTTTTGTTCCACATTACATTGAGGTCACCCCGGTTTTGCCCCAAACTTGTCCCAAAATAAACGGATGCTGTTATAATCAGGGATAAATGGAAGGTATTATGTCTTGAGCTGACCTCTGATAAAACCAGGAATGAGATCCAAGTGTGGAAAGGACCACAGATGGTTATTCATCCTGTCCGCATGGCAGATGGGGCTTTTGTGACACTTGTCCAATTATTGGACTCCTTCCATGTAACTAGCCACCCAGAAATTAGTAGGTCTATGGACATGTTTAAATCTGCACATATTCGGGCTATGTTGCACTGAGAAAGTTTTTATTATTAAACCAGAGCAGGTAACTTTACTCAAAGAAAAAGCTTAAGGCAAAATTAGATGTCAAGAGAGAATGCTGTATGTTGGGGAAGAATTAATAAAGTCCCAAAGCTAAATATATTAGTCTGTAAAGGAACAAATAAAAATAAAATCTATTCACCGATAAATGAGGACTTCTGTAACGTTGTGCTAATCTGAGAACCATTTTCCCATTCAGTGCACAACACCAGCTCTGCCTGTATTCTCTCAGAAGATGAAGAGTGGGGGCAGGTGCTTGAACCGCTGCCTGGAGGAACCTACATTCAACAACCGTCAATGCATGCTAAAGATCTATTTTCTTAGGCTGATCTTGCCCCACCTCAGCTGGAGACTTCACATTTGGATTATGTATGCATTTAGGCAGTTTAAATGGAGAAACAGACACTATGTTTTGATGCTGAGAATTCATAAATCTATACAGCCGACAGCAAATATACACAGCAAAATGCTGAAAATAGTCGAGCCCCTTCCCTGAGAGGAATGGGAAAGGAGTCTCACTCCTGCACAATTTCAGTTAGGGAAGCACATGTTTTCCTTAAGGGGGGCACCTGTCCATGTTTGGCAGGCAGCCCCCCACCAAAGTACCCCTGTTCCCTGCAGCCACTCAATTAACTAGATGGAGAAAATGGAAGGGGGGGGGGAGAGATCACATCTGGGGAAGCAGCAGCATCATTTCCAGCTGCGTAGCTGGAAGTGATGTCAATGTGTCACTGGGCAATCTAGCATTTCCCCAAAAATCTATGGTTTTAAAGTTTAAATACCTTCCCTCCTGAGTTGCTCCGCAGCGGCAGCATGCTTTAGCAAGGAAAGGTATTTAAAGAAGCACCCCTTCCCTTGCTGAGGCGTGCTGCAGCCGCTGCCACAGCACACTTTGGGGGAGAAAAGGGGGTATGGAGCTGAATAATTTCGGCAATACCAATTTTAATTCAATTTAAATGTCCCCCGACAAATATCAGTATATACTGATATTTTGGGGGTTTGGTATTCCCGAACCCGCAAAATAGTGACTTTTTTTGTATTCACCCTCCCTAGTGTGTGGCAAAAACTACAGTGAACGCAGAGAGTAGAGGGTCCCACAGCAGCCAGCCTTATTTATACCTGTAGCTGATGATTTTGCCAGCTACAGGACTGGTAGTGGAAATAACCATCAAGACACAGCAAACGTATGGCAACATGGTAGAGTTTTCAAGGCAAGAGACGAACAGAGGTTGGTTTGCCATTGCCTGCCTCTGGGTAGCAACCGTGGACTTCCCTTGGTGGCCTCCCATCCAAGAACCAAACAGGACTGACCCTGCTTAGCTTCTGAGTTCTGATGAGATCAGGCTAGCCTGGGCCACACGGGTCAGGGCAGCTATTAAGCTGTTCCTCTTTTTCACTGACAACGACACAGGTGAACAACCTTGGCTCCGGTCACACGGGCAGGAAATTCTCCACTGCCCTCCCTTTCACGCTGCCACTATTTACATAAATATATATCAAGGCTGAGGCCTGACTGGTTTGTGTGTGTGGTTTCTTCCCCTGAGACAACTCACACTCAGTCAGCAGGGATGAACAAAAAGGAGTTAACTGTTATTCAGAACTTTACACGACACTGGAGTACTATAGGCACACAGATACCATGTACCGAACTACCGCGCGGCCGCCGGAGCAAACGTCCCGCCGATGTCCTGTGGTTCGGGGGGAGGTGCCGATCATACGTCAATCCCGAGGCGCGGCAAGGAAGCAGCGCGGCGGGGGTTGTAGTTTTTTTTAAACCGAACTGTGTGCATGCGCCGTTGGGTGCTTGTGTGCATCCCGTGGAGACTTGGGGAAAAAACACCTTTTCGCAAGGGGACATGGGCGGGTGGCGGATGCCACTGGAAACGTGATCAGACGCCCGCCCTTGCCCCGCGGTTTCCGGAAAGTAGTACCCCCGAGGTACTAGTTTTTTGCTGCGCATTTTCGGCGGGAAGCCTCGGTTGTGCCACGGAAGCGCTACGCTTCCCAGATGTGCCAGTGAGATCGCACCCAGAAAATCCCCCTGTCTTCCATCTCTCTTGCGTGGCTAATGTTCCGTGTGACCGCAGCCCTTGTTATGCTGTCTATGCCTGTGGGCGGCAGTCAGGATTTACTATCTCTTTCTATCAGTATATCCTGTTCTATAGAGTCTATGTTTCGAGGTCCAATATGATGATGATACTAATTATAAGGAAAGCAGATATAAAAGGAGAGTAAAGGTAAAGGTTCCCTTGCTTGAAAGCCAGTCGAAACCGACTCTAGGGTTGCGATGCTCATCTCCGTTTCAAAGCCGAAGAGCCAGCGCTGTCCGAAGACTTTTCCGTGGTCATGTGGCCGGCATGACTAAACACCAAGGCGCACGGAACACTGTTACCTTCCCACCGAAGTGGTCCCTATTTATCTACTTGCAATTTCTTGCTTTCGAACTGCTAGGTTGGCAGGAGCTGGAACTAGAGACAGGAGCTCACCCTGTCTTGCGGCACCCGGGTCTTGAACCGCTGAACTACTGACCTTTCACAGCCTGCAGTTCAGCGTCTTAACCACTTGAGCCACCGCAGCTCCACAAAAGGAGAGTAACTACTATTATAAATGGATCCATGTTGGTTGAAAGCAAGCCATTCTAAACTATCCCTATAGATTCATTACATAATACAATGAAATGACAGCGAATGTCCTGATTTTGACCACAGGTCCTTGGAAATAAATAGGACTTTTTTCTCGTGATGGTACTTACCAGGATGGCCCAGGCTAGCCCAATCTCATCAGATCTCAGAAGCTAAGACCTCCGTTAGTCTCTTGCCTTGAGAACATTATAGGAACACTATAGGTTGGCTGCAACGTGATGGCACTTTCCACCACCGCTTACCAGTACTGAGTACTGGAATCCATTTTCAGGGTTCTCCCAAGTCCTGAAAGCAGACCTGGTAGAAATCAGTGCAACCACATACAAAAAAGATGCACTGTAAATCAAGACCACTTACTCCCAAGAAAGTGTCTATCAACCTTAGTTTTGTTGCTTTCAGTGGAGCATCAGTGCTTGACCAAGTGATTCAGTCTACCAAGTACATGGTTATGATCTCCTATCCAAAGAGAGATGACAATTTATATATAGTCTTTGAAGTCACTCAACCTTTAGCCAAAATCCATTAAGGACCATAACATGTTTGGGATAATAGCTAACATTAATCTTTTAAAGGTAACAAGTGGCACTTGCAAAAAGGACTGCATTTTTACAGTTATATTTTTGTGGGGAGCCTTTCAATCACTCTTGCTTTCTCTAAAAGCCAATTTTATGAGCAATTTATGTGATTTTTATGAAGATTGACATGGAACTGCAATCTGGGTTTTTTTCCAGTGTAATTTCCTTCAGACATGCTGATCTGTTTCTGATCAGTTTCGAGTTATTAGTACTACTTATGACTCTAGCTATTAGTACCACTATTAATAGCCTGGCATTAACAATAACATACAGATAATGCCACAAATAGCTCATAATGTCCAGTGTCTCAAGTTGGTCTTCACTCTCAAAAACATGAGTTCAGATCTTCAACATGGCTTCACTGGCACAGTATGTGGAGATGTTTACCTAAAATAAATATTTTTTTCTAATGTTCATCTGCTTGTGTTATGGAAAATATGTATGGTTGCCGACTCTGGGTTGGGAAATTCCTACAGATTTTGGAGCCTGGGGTGTGCAGGGTTTGGGGGAAGGGAAGGATCTCAGCAAGGGTATAATGCCACAGAGCCCACCCTCCAAAGCAGCCGTTTTCTCCAGGGGAACTGATCCCTGTAGCCTGGACAGTAGTCATCATTCTGGGAAATCTCCAGGCCTCATCTGGAAGTTGGCAACCCTAACATGCAGAGAGAAAAAATAAGCCCCAAACCATTGAAATTTATTTTAGTCCTCAGCACTCCATTTAAGCCCTGGTTGAAACCATAATTATCACAGCTCTGGAGTGTGTGAATGGATAATACAGACAAGGGTACCTCTGGACGTGAACATTTCCTTGTAAACATAGCCCTAACTGAAGAACCACAGCAAACCCCAGATTAGGGTTGCCAAGTGTTTTTTGAGCCGCAGCGGGGAACTCCCGGCTGGCAGCTGAAGCGTGCGCGCACCGCATACACGTCACCCGGAAGTGATGTGACGCCGCCGGGCACGCTGGGGGCAGGGCCACGACCATCCGAGGGAAAACCATAGAGTTTTCCCTCGGATGACCGTGGCCCTGCCCC
>NW_015163203.1:68662-74928 GCF_001447785.1 Gekko japonicus | reverse complement strand
AAAAGGCCCATGGTTCTGAGAACCTATTGCTTTCTTTTAAGTAATTTTTTTGGAGCATGTAAGTTACAAATACATTTGACAGAGACAGAAACCATCTTCCCTTCAGGCTTGTGCTGCCAGATGTCTGCAGACCCAAAATTCAGGTAGTTCTTTTCATACTATAAATTTCATGATTAGAAAATGAGTCCAATTTGAACTAGCAGAACTGAAAGCAAGATACCAGACAAATTTGCTTTAGACTACAGTCCTCTACCCAGGGATGTAAAGGGTCCATGACTTTGTTCTATCAAGTGAGGAGAGGCCCATCTTTAACATCCTTTCTGGGTTCTAACAGTTAGAAGAACTACTGGCTTTCTAGTGGCTACTAGTGACTAGATATATCTACTACCTGGGGTACTGAGTGAAAGGTGATATTGCTGCTCTGCCTAAGGTTGCCAAAATACTACCGTAATTCACACAAATCCAAATTCCAGGAGAAAAGGTCCATCAATAGCTATTAGCCACCCATGGTGCCTAAATGGAACCTCCATTTTCAGGAACAGTATATCTCTTAATTGCTGGGATCAACAACAGGGGCAGGCTTGGTCCTCTATGCTACTACTTGTGGACCTTTCAGTACATTACGTGGCCACTATGGGAAGCATGATGCTAGGCTAGATGGAAAGCTGTTCTGAGGCAGTAGAATTCTTTATATGTTCTTACCTTTGGTTTCCCAAGGTAAGTCTAACCTGGTGTTCCTTTTAAAAAGAAAGGAATAGGCAGTGTGCAACATCGGTCCTTACAACTGGTAGGTAGTCAGACACTGTGATCAGTCATGCAATTTGATCTGTTGTTGTTGCTGTTCCCTTATGGATTTAAAATGAACAATCAGACAGCAACATCTACCTGTCATGCCCCAGTCATCTGCGTGTTTCTTTGATACCTGTGAAAGTCCGGTCCTATTGGTCTGAGCTTGTTCCAAAATGGATTTCCTGTTGTCTGATCAATCTGTTGCGCACCCAGACCCTATATGGTTTTCAAGGCAAGAGAATAACAGAGGTGGTTTGCCATTGTGTAGTGACCCTGAGATTTCTTGGTGGTCTCCCATCCAAATGCTATCCAGGGCTAACCCTGTTTAACTTCTGAGATCTGACGAGATCAGGCTAGCCTAGGCCATCCAAGTCAGGGCAGGTGAACGTAGGCAGCTAATTTTTGGTCTATCAGTTTGGCAGTTAGAGAGCAGTTCAAACCTGTTACTTTCATTTACTGTTTCTTTTTTCACATATTCAGACAGTGCCGTACAGTACAATACAGTGCAACTGACAGTGTTTCATACTTGTGTGCTCTTACAAAGCCCAATGAGAGTTCTGGTCCCCCTCCCAGACTCACAGATGGGTCATCTCTACATGCTGTTTGGCAGCCAATCACATAAATAAATACTGAGCATATCAGTCAATGATCCAGTGATACAAGCAAAACATTGTGACTTAAGTCTTACTGTAATGTGTTCAAGTTTGTGTCATCAAGGTAATTTTGTTTGTGTGCATTTGAGGAAGGCTCCACAGGGGAAGGAAAGCAATAGCAAACTACCTCCACTTCTCATTTGCCTTGCTGGAATCACCATAAATTGGCTGCAACTTGATGACACATACATACATACATAGTACCACAATCAAGTAATTTCATTACCTAATGTGAGTACGACAATCAAGTAATTTCATTACCTAATGTGACCATGCACAACCCAGGAGGTGAACAGTTTCACCCACTGAATGGAAGCAAAGTACCATCAGGGCAAGGAAATGAAGACTGAGCCATTACAAAGAAACAAAACTCCAGCACCAAAGTTATGGTGCAGTTGCAAAGATATTTGATAGCTGGTTCATTGTGCGGGTGGCAAAGTAAACAGATCCAAAGCTCAGCTCAGGGGTGCTTGAGGCTATTGAAGATATTCCTGCAGAACATAACTGCTGCAAAGTTCACAGTGTCTCTAGAAATTATAGGCCTTCTGACTGATCACCCATACCTGCTTCATTTTAGGAGAGTATATCATCTTCCAACAAATTCTGCTTCCAGCTTCCCCACACCCAACCATGTCCAGATGGCCCACCCATAGCGCCAGTCTGATCCTGCTATCCAGAAGACCACAAAACCTGTATCAAACTTACATACAGCAGATTCTTGCCAAACAAGCCAAAACCAAAAACTCATGAGAAACTTGACTGAAAAATAGCCATGTTATGAGGGAAACTAATTTAACATGCATTTTTCATTTTGACAGGGGTAGTTTCATAAGTGTCACAGAGCAGACAATAGGACTACGGCATAGGGCTCAGCAGGATAAAAAAGATAGAGAATAAAAAGCTTAGCTTTTCAGTTCAGTTGACCTCCATTTCAGTCTAATCTATATAATCCGCTGCGCAATCACAGCTGGGTGACTAACGGAATTAAGGGGGGAAGAGTGAAACCATTTGGCCATCAAATAGGCCAAATACCCCTCAGACATTTCCCCCCCTGAAGTTTTAAAACTGTGAAGTCAATTCGTTCTTCTGATTATTACTGTCTTCCTTCCTCGATTAATCCTGCCCTCCGTTTGACGCTCGCTTCATTTCCCCAGAATACAGGCTGACTGCGAAGGAGCCACCAGTTGTGGCAAAGGGGGTTTAATAGTGTTTCATTAATTATTAGACTAAGGTTTTGTGAGGTCTTTCCTCCCCTGTAGTGTTTAATTATTAAACTAAGGTTTTGTGAGGTCTTTCCTCCCCACAGAATAGATAGGGAGTCTTGACTTAGACTCTTGATGCACAGGTCTTGACATGGAGTCACTGACCCAGCCATGTTCCTGTTCTCATATAGCAGAGGTTCTTGTCTCGTTCCAATCCTCCAAAACCGGTATGCCAGAGAGGGGCTTGGCTCAGTGGTGGAGCATCTGCTTAGCATATAGAAGGTCCTAGGTTCAATCCCCAGCATCTCCAGTTAAAAGAACCAGGCAGCAGTTGATCTGAAAGACCTCTGCCGAAGACCCTGGAGAGCCACTGCCAGTCTGAGTAGACAATACTGACCTTGATGGACCAATGGTCTGAATCAGTATTAGGTAGCATCATGTGTTCATTTCAGTCCTTTGGCCAAACCACTCTTTGTGTCATGACAGGTAATGTGGCCTTATAGCATTGGGTGGCTTAATATTTTCCATACTGAGAAAAAAGTCATCTTCATACACAACTCACATTCTTCCATTCTTTTCTATGGTTGCAGTCACACACACTAAATAATCCACTTTCAATGCATTTTCCAACTGGATTTTGCCCGTTCACACAGTGAAAATCCAGTTGGAAAGTGCACTGAAAGTAGATTATTTAGCATATGTGACCGCAGCCTATAATGCACAAAAGATACCACAGACCAGCATTGACTTACTCACTTCCACCTTCTGTTTAGGAACCTAAGATGTTTATTAATCTTCACATTCTTCAAGCCATCTCCCAGGCAAGAGAAAAAGTGCCAGGAGACACCATTTTGAATGGACCTCCTGATGGCACCTGGTCTTTGTGGCCACTGTGTGACAGAGTGTTGGACTGGACGGACCATTGGCCTGATCCATTGGCTTCTCTCATATGTTCTTATGTGCTCTTATGTTCTAATGAATTCTACAGACACAAGTGACAACGGAGAAGCAGAAAGATATGATTAGGGATGCAAGAGAGATGGATGGACAACAGAATCAAAGTGATAACATCTAGAATGGTCAGATATCTGCTTTATTTCTTTTCGATAATTACTCTGATATTCCTTTAATATCATGAGGCACAATTATTTTCAGGAAACAAAAAATCACCCAACCCCCAAAACTGGATATGCCACAGAAATGTCAAGGCCCATCTATCTTTGCCTACTGATTTCCAATTCCTGTCTTGTATTCTGTACTTGCATAGCCCCATAGAGTATTTAAGGGTCACTAAACTTTATTTTTTTCATTCAGCAAATCTATTATACTAATTAAATTGCTATAATGAAATAAGCGCTGAGAGCTTCATTTATGGACAGTCAGTGAGTCTTTGATCGAAGCTCCCCAGGCATGTTGCTTAGGAAAAGGTGGGTTTTTTTAAATTCCAAGAATAATTAATTGCAACCAACATGCTAGGACACAAAGGTCTCAGTAATATGTCTTAATTGCCGTCATTATCCTCTCCTGTCATATTAACTCTTCTGATCTCAGCTTTGTTTTAGATAAAGGGAAGGAAAATGTTTTCAATGAACAAAACAGAGGTAGGATGGAGCGACTAAAATTGAGCTTTATTCCTTTATTAGGTTTCAGATACATCTCATTTGTCAGTAAGGTGCTCTACAAAAATGCAATTATGTGACACAGGTTTTGTAACTGCCCAGAGGAAGCTCAAAACTTCTAAGCCTGGAAGAAAATAATGCTTGCATGTAATTGAGAGCCAGTGTAGTATAGTGGTTAAGAGTGGTGGACTCTAATCTGGAGAACTGGGTTTGATTCCCCCACTCCTACACGTGAAGCCTGCTGGGTGACCTTGGGCCAGTCACAGTTCTCTAAGAATGCTCTCAGCTCCACCTACCTTACAAGGTACCTATTGTGGGGAGGGGAAGGGAAGGCGATTGTATGCTGCTTTCAGACTCTTTCGGTTGAGAAAAGCGGATCATAAGAACCAACTCTTCTTCTAGTTTCATTACAAAGCAATGGGAAGGGTGGTTGAGAGTGGCTATTTACTGCCCCCCACTCCCTGTTGAAGGATCTTGGGGAGGGGATGTGGATTTGTGGCAAAGCATCCACTTGGTATGCAGAAAGTCCCAGGTTCAATCCCCAACCTCTCCAGCTGAAAGGACCAGGTTGTAGATGATGTGGAAGATTCTCTATCTGAGACCCTAGAGAGCTGCTACTAACCAGAGTAGACAAAACCAACTGTCCATTATAGTAAAGGGTAGCTTAATGTGTTCATGTGGTCTGCTGCAAGTTGGTCCACCAGTAATATAATGTAGGGTTAACTAGTCATCTTTTATGAGGCAAACAGGAATTTGGGGGATTCATTTCAAATTGGCATGGAAAAGGGCATTTTCTACCGTGCTGCTCAAAAAGTTGGGGTTTTGCTATAATAGGCCTGGTTAGGTCAGGGGTCCCCAACGTGGTGCCCATGGGCACCACGATGCCTGCTGACACTTTTCCTAGTGCCCACCAAATGTTTTTAGAAAGTGAGAGGGGTCAGAAGGGGCTTTTGCCCAGCAATTGAAGTTATGGTTCAGCCATTGAAGTTATGGTTGGTTATGTAGTTTCAAAACAAAAAACTTTGCTTTGGGAGCAGGTACCACATAACACAAGGATCTTCACTGTGTGACTGAAAGTATGCCATGTGTATGCTAGAAAATATTTCAAAACAATATGCTCATTTTAAAACAAAGCCTCTGCCAGAAATTTACTAGAGGGATGCATAACCTCCCTCTCTGACATTTTCTGGTTGGCTCTGCCTCCTGTAGCAGCCATTTTGTGTTGGAGATTTACTATTAGAGGGATGCATAACCTCCCTCTCTAACATTTTCTGGTTGGCTCTGCCTACATGGCAGCCATTTTGTATTTGCATCCAACACCCTGTACCGCCCTTGCTCTTCTGTTTCCCCCACTTGCATTGGTCAATTTCATACTATTTGTTGCATGACTGCATTTTGACCCTCAGATTACCCCGATTTCCTCTGCATCTTCTCAATTTCAAAAAAACAAGGATCAAAATGCGGCTGCACAGCAAATAGTGTGAAATTGACCAATGCAATAAAATCTTGTTTTAATCTGAAGATAATGCTTTTTAAGCAGGCGTTCCGATAGGAGTGACATCTTACAAGCAGCGCCCTGTGTGAACCCCAATCCAATACGACCTAATGCGGTGGCAGATTTTTTATATGTTTATACTTCCTGTGAAGGTATACTGCTTGTCAGTTCGTGGAAGCCGTCCTGAGCCTGCCTAGCGGAGAGGGCGGGGTAAAAGTGAAATAAATAAATAAATGGTTACATTTTTGTTAGGGTAACAATCCTATATATATATAATTCCCTTACGTATTGGCCATTTCCAGCTCTCCCATTGGCTGTGCAGTGTGCTCCATTAGCCATTGGCCCATCAACCACCACTCAAGAGTACTCATAAGAACATAAGAGACACCAATGTTGGATCAGGCCAAAGGCCCATCCAGTCCAACACTCTGTATCACACAGTGGCCAGAAATACCAGTGCCATCAGGAGGTCCACCAGTGGGGCCAGGACATTAGAAGCCCTCCCACT
>NW_015163203.1:68098-68262 GCF_001447785.1 Gekko japonicus | reverse complement strand
TCGTTTCTCCAAGCTAAAGAGCCCTAAGCGCTTTAACCTTTCCTCATAGGGAAAGTGTTCCAACCCTTTTATCATTTGAGTTGCCCTTTTCTGCACTTTTTCCAAAGCTATAATATCCTTTTTAAGGTGTGGTGACCAGAACAGCACACAGTATTCCAAATGAG
>NW_015163203.1:58693-64046 GCF_001447785.1 Gekko japonicus | reverse complement strand
CTTTTGCCCAAATATTATGTTTTGGGAATAAATTTGACCATAGACTTGTATGTTTATATAATTTATGACGATATTTTATTCTTGATATATTATTCTTGATGGATCCATTTACATTGAATGTAAATGGATTAAACATCCCAATAAAATATTGGATTGTGAAAGGAAAGGACTGTGACATACACACTCACACACACACACATGCATATAAAGGAACAGTGTCCTGCTGTCCTAGTATAATTTGCTATTTAGAAAAATTAAGATTAGGAAAATTATTTGAAACTTCTGCTCCTTCACCCAAAAAGTGTGTGTTCTCTCTCTCTCTCTCTCTCTCTCTCTTACTTAATTTTCAGGTGAATAATGTGAAAAAGGACTCAGTCCTCACATGGATAATATGATCGCTACATAAATTACTATCTGGTTGATATGGAGATTGGATGACCAATTAAGGGAGGGGGATGTACACTCCACAGTACTAGGCAGAAAAGGCTCTTGGGAAGTCTAATGGAAATTCTCTTGCCTCTGAATTTATAGTATGTGAATCTTATTGGGACATGAGTTCCACTGGTGACTGTGGGTGTTCTAAACAAAGGTATGATATCTTTTGCTGCACTCCCAGCATTTACTTTGTAAAGGTGGAATATTCCAGTAGTCACTTCATAGTAAAGAGTCTAGAAACTCTCTCATGACTCTTGAATGCAGTTTGTGACAGGCAGGTGTCTCTGAGAGCCATTGTCTTTATCTCACATCTCTCTTTTAAGAGTTCCCTGGGCTCTCAGAAGGAAGTGAGTGAACAAGATCTTGATCTGATGTGCTTTTGACAGATTTTTGTTTTAAATGAGGGGCTAAGACCTGAGCTGTGAACTATAAAAGCAGTTCCCCCGAGGTCTGTTTTCAAGCACAGAAAACATAGTATTCCAACTGAAGTGGTGACAGGTAGGATTCCTAAAAATGAGCTGCGATGATCATTCTACCAGTAAGGAAAAATCTTACCTCATTCCCTTAGAAACTTGACTGTGCTTGAGATCAGTCAATGCAGGACTGGTGGTCTAGATATAGAAATTACTTGAATATTAAGACCATTGTCCAAATTATAGTTAGGGTTGCTAGGTCTTACCTGACTGCCAGCGCCGGGGGTGTGTGTGTCCCTCTCCATGCTCTGGAGTCTTTCAGCACACGTGCAAAGCACAGACACCATGACAATGTCACCCAGAAGTGGCGTCGTTGTGCAGGGCATATTGCAGGGGGATGCTCTAGCATTTGAGGGGGAAAATGCTACGGTAACCATAGAGTTTTCCTCAAATGCTATAGCGTCCCCCTGCAATGTGCCCTGCACAATGTTGTCATCTCTCTGGAAGTGGGTGAACCCCCACCCCCGTCGGGGGAATGGCAGCTGTAATTATAGTTGTAGATTGTGGAAATGCTCCAGTGATGTGTAGAAAACATTGAAGGGGTGTGTATGAATGATGGCCCACAGAAGCCCTACTATGCCTGCTTCATCAAAAATTCTGTTCCCCAAACTGGCAGATACCTCAGCCACAAAAACTCTGGTGATCATCACATGTATTTGAACAATGAACTGTCTTACACTAAAGCATGAATTCCTATTCTAAAAATATCAGCTGAGTCAGTTGTGGGTGGCTACATTTGAAAGTCAGTTTAAAATATATCATCATCAATACATCTAATTCGCAACTGGACCAAATTGGAGGATACTTAAAACTAGAGACTGTAGCCATGAATGGGCAGGGCAAATGTTTCTACAAACATCTGAAAAATACTCAAGGTTGCAGAAAAATCTGAAATCTAAATAAAAGTAAAAAATGGGGGGGGGGGTAAAACCAACTAAAAAATGATAAAAGGAGTACCTGTAGCATTAGAAGAAGAGTTGGTTTTATACTCCCCTTTTCTCTGTCTTAAGGTGTATCCAAGCAGCCAGTTTGGTGTAGTGGTTAAGTGCGCGGACTCTAATCTGGGAGAACCGGGTTTGATTCCCCACTCCTCCACTTGCACCTGCTGATGTGACCTTGGGTCAGTCACAAGCTCTGGCACAGCTGTCCTTGAAAAAGAGCAGTTTGTGTCAGAGTTCTCTCAGCCCCACCCACCTCACAGGGTATCTGTTGTGGGGAGGGGAAGGGAAAGGAGTTTGTAAGCCGCTCTGAGACACCTTTGGGTAGTGAAGGGCAGGGTATAAATCCAATCTCTTCTTCTTCTTCTTCTTCTTTCCCTTCCTCTCCCCACAGTAGGCACCTTGTGAGGTAGGTGGGGCTGCGACAGATCTGAGAGAATTGTGACTGGCCCAAGGTCACCCAGTAGGCTTCATGTGGAGGAGGAGGAGGAGTGGGGAATAAAACCTAGTTCTCCAGATTAGAGTCTGCCACTCTTAAGTACTACACCGTGCTGGCTTTAAGAAATGGATGCCTTCAGTGGCTGTTCCTAGACAATCCCAGCAGTTTTGCCAGCATTCCAGGCTTGATTTATGTCAGTGTAAGGCAGTGGGAGAAGTATGACCCTTTCCAGGGCTGTTATGGCCTTTGAGGGAGCATCCATCAAGGTCAGGCGTGTCAACAACCACAGTCAACACCAGGTGACTTGCCACCAGTGTTCCCTCTAAGCTGACTTAGTGTGAGCTAGGTCACATTTTTTTTTATCCTCCAGCTCACACATTTTTGTCTTAGCTCAGGAAGGATGGCTCCAGAGAAAACTAATTTATGCAGTAGCCAAATTGCTCGCTCACAACTTTAATGCCAGTCACTCACAAAGTAGAATTTTTGCTCACAAGACTCCACAGCTTAAAGGGAACATTGCTTGCCACCACCCTACTTGCATGACTCACCCAGACCTGGCTACTTTCTATTGTACTACAGCAGCCATCCCATGAAAGCCAGTGTTGTGTAGTGGTTAAAGTTTCAGATGAGGACCTGAAATCTCCATTCTGCTGTGGAAACTCCCTGGGTCACCTTGCACCAATTACACATTCTCAGCCTAACTTACAGGAAGGAATGGGCTGGCCAGTAAGTGCATCAGAACACCTCCAAGTGGGCTAATACCCCCCCTGGCCTGGGTCCGTCCAGGCCTGTGACAGAAGGCCTGAGCCCAGCCCACCCAAGCCCTGTGCAAGGTAAGAGAGGTGGCACTCAGCCCACCTGATGCATTGTGGGATGTTTGGCCCACTTCAGCCCAACATGAGATGAGTCATGGAAGGCGGCACCAGGGCAGCCTGAACCTCCCACAATATGAGGGAGACAGAACGTGGCTCAGCCCACAAGAGATGAGCCAAGAGAGCCAGTTCCTGGATCAGCCCACCCAAGCCCCATGTGAGGCAAGGCTAGGGAGACAGCAGTGCCTGTCCAGTCCCCACATGAGAAGGGGGGCAGTGAAACCTGGCTCATCCTTCTCCGGTCCCACAGGACATGAGACAAAGGAAATGGTGTTGCATCCTGCCCAGGCCCCATGCAAAGTGATGGAAGTGGCACTCGGCACACCCAAAGCCCCCATAGGTGAGGGAAGTGGTGCCGGGCCCACCCAACCCTGATTCAGGAAGGGAATACATACTGGTATCCAATGGTATTTGGGTCCCCTAGTACCATTTCAAGCTTCAGGTTTTGGTTTTTCCGAGATTCCACAATTATTCAGTTTACATTTTTCCATATGGGGTTTTTGTGGGGTGGCTGTTTTGCAACCAAATGCTATCAAAACTGATGGGGAGCTACTGCTGCCCTTCCACTAAAGACCCTCCCACCAGATTGAAAATGAATTGGACAAAGGGATCCAATTCTATGGGCTCCTGAACAAGGTCCTCCTAGCAATTCAACTTTCAGACCTGCAGACTGGAGGGGGAAAAAACAGCCCAGGACAAGGGCCCCACCCCCTGAATGGAGGGAGAGAAGGAGCAGGAACCAGTCAGAACCACAGCTCTGCCATTATTGCCCATGGTGGACATTTGCAGGGCTGGAGTGGCTGTTTTTCAACCGAATAACACCAAGATTGCATGAGAGCTAGTGTTGCCAGTCTACTGAAGAACTGCTGGGTTTCAATTCTGTGATCCTCCAAATAGGTTGCCCCTAACCATCCTACTTTCAGAGGGGAAAAGGCCCTGCCCCTCTTCCCCAGAGGGAGTGAAGGTGAAGGAACCAAGCCAGGAACCAAGCCAGACTTGTATCTACGTTGGGCTGTGTGCCTGGCATGCACTGGTTGGGAGCTGCCTGGGAAATTCCATGAATCAAAGAAAAACAAGGTATCTGCTGATGAGGATACTAAGCACCCAAACACAAAGAACTATACATTTTTTGGGTGTGTGTGTGTGTGTTTTGTAATGCCTAAGAATCCCAGAACTGAAGGTAAAAGAAGACAGGGATAGCAAAGGATGAGATGGTTAGACAGTGTTATCGATGCAACTAGCATGAAATTAAACAAACTCTGGAGGACGACGGAAGACAGGAGGGCCTGGTGTGATGTGGTCTATGGGGTTGCAAAGAGTTGGATTCGACTGTGTGACTGAACAACAACAACAACAATCCCAGATGGGGATTCAAACCTCGGACTCCCAGTTACTGGTCTAACACTCTTAGCTGTTGTTCAGTCGCACAGTCGAGTCCGACTCTTCATGACCCCATGGACCACATCACGCCAGGCCCTCCTGTCCTCCGTCATCCTCCGGAGTTTACTACTGTATCACAAAGGGTTAGTTAGAAGGCATGTCCTTATTTATTTTGTAGAATGCACGTGCACTCAATTAACCCACTCATGCAGCAGTTTCTCCATCTAAAATGTTAAAATGTGTCACAGTTGACATGGTTATATTCTAGTTTGTTTCCATGATACAGCAATACCCATATTTCTCGGAGCTCCAGCCAACCTTTTCCACATACAATTTTAAAAGCAACAGAGAACAGTGCTGAGTATTCCAGTCTTTTGCGTTCACCTTTCCTTGATAGCCTATCTTTGTGTATTCAGTCCCCAATTTTTTTTTTTTATGGTCATTTTTCTGATGTTTTAAGAGCTTGTCATCCTTCTGTCCTTCACAGTTCAAACCAAAGTCAACTAGTCACCATCAATTGCAAAAAATATATAAATATGTCACGGGAACTCAGTACTGTAACATTAATCACACCTAGGATACACCAAAATACAAAATGCACAACCCTGAAGCTTTATTTATAACCTCTCAGGTCTGTCATCTTTATTTCCAGTGAAAACATGGGTTGTTATTTTTTTATATATTAATTTCACCTTCCTTGTGAACCACAACCTTGACAGGTCTGATTTCCACATCTGTTGGCAAAGGATAAGGAGGTGTGTTGGCTCCCCCCCCCCACCTTTTCATGCTTTTTTAAAAATGATCTTTAACATGTTA
>NW_015163203.1:50994-58614 GCF_001447785.1 Gekko japonicus | reverse complement strand
TCTGAAATTTTATCCATAGCATAATATTCCAAAATTTTTAAACGCCAAGAAGATAATAACAATCTATTTTTGGATTTGCAACAGTTGGCTATGACTACTTTTGCCGCCGTTAATAACACAGAGATTAAATCTTGTCTAATTTTTGGGATATGAGAATCCACCCAGAAGTCTAGCAAGATAAGTTCAGGGTGCATAGGGATTAGATAGTCCGTGATATCTTTAATAGCTAGGACTATTTTTGACCAAAATTGTTGTACTACAGCACATGACCACCAGCAGTGTATAAACGTACCCTGTTGTCCACAGGATCTCCAACATAAGGGAGAGGATGACTTGGAGATATTATGGATTCTAGTGGGAGTAAGATACCATCTCATAAGTATTTTGTAGCTAGCTCAATCAAAAATCATTCAAAGGCTATATATCGTTCATTTATACAGAATTATTAAATACAAAATGTTCCAATAGATTGACTTATCAAAATGCCTAGCAAGCAGATTGTAATACTCCTTTACTCCCAGCAGACTGGGAAGACATTTGGACCTCTCCATCTTTTAGATCGCCCTGATTCAGCTGCAAGAAGTGTGCATGATCAGCTCTGCGACAAATCTGGTGGTAGAATTGATCAGGCATTTAGAAGACAGAGCAGGGAGATAGAGTTAGTGCTCCCCACCCTTGACCTGAATGACCCAGGCTAGCCTGATTTCGGAAGCAAAGCAGGATCAGCCCTGGTTAGTATTTGGATGGGAGACCTCCAAGGGTCACTAGCAGAGCCAGGCAATGGCAAACCACCTCTGAAGGCCTTTTGCCTTGAAAGCTGTACAGAGTCATCATGAGTCAGCTGCGATGTGATGGCACTTCACACACACACATTCTTCCCCACTGCAATCCAAAATCTCCTCCCCATGTCTCCGGAATCTATCTCTGTGGAATATAAAAACATAAAACGTGGAATATGATTTCTTCCTCATAGCATCTGAAACAGTGAGCTCTGACTCATGAATCCTCATGTTGGAATAAAGGTTGTTAGTCTTTAAGGTGTCACTGGACTGTTGTTTTATTTTGTTGCAATAGACTAATATGGCTGTCCCTTTGGATGAATTTGGTTTCATTTCAAAAAATGGTTTTGGCGCTGCCAGTGCCTGGAATTGTTTGCTAGATTCCAGTGGAGAAATCTGGGAGAACCCTTGTCTTACTAGCAGGCCAATTTCCATCCATAATATTACCATATGTCCATGGAAACTTAGGATATGTTGGTGGACTATTGTTGGATTATAGCAATCATTAATAACTGGATTTTCCTGTGTGGAGTGTGGACAAGACAATCTCATTGCAAATGCTTGTTATAGAAGAATGATACCACAATAACTGTTGATGTGGAGATACAGTCAGAATGTGTTAAAAATGGTCTCCAATCAATTTGGACAGGTATTGTTTTCTTGGGATGCAAACTAGAAACTATCAGTCCTCTTGATCTATCAGTTCCCTTGGAAAAGACCACACTTCCCTTGGGAAAGACCACACTGCACATGCCTGCAGTTTTGCTAAAAGGCAAAATTGCAGGCATGTGCAGCAGTTTGCCTCTGGACCATGCAGGGAAGAGACAGGGGTTTTAACCCTTCACCTTCCACAAAGTTTCACAACCTTAGTATTTTAAAGGAGAAAAGATGTGTCTTTTTAAAATGTGTGTTCTCTAGGAGTAGCTAACAAAGGGAAATGGTGATTGAGTGGGAAAAGGGCAGACCTTTAACATAGGATGAAGATGGGAAGGCCTGGTGTGGCCTGTGGGTCATCCATTGAACAAGAGGATTATGGGTATGGATGAACATGAACCAGGAAAATGTGGTTTGATTTCATGGTTTTGACATGCCCCATTTGCAAACCATGGACCGTCATGGATTTTTAGCCTCCTCACAAACTGGTTCAGTTTGTTAGGTGGTAGAACACCCCCTTGGCATGCTAGAGACAGACTAAACTTGCAGGTTATCTCCTACTGACTCTACCTGTCCTCCAATTTTTTTGAGGATTGGACTTATGGGGTCGAAGTTATGCCCCCCAGGCCCATAGCCAGGATTTTATAATACGGGGAGCCTTTAAATAAATCAGGGGGCACCCCACACACACCCCTGCACCCCCCCAAGGGAGTGCCTGGGCTGGATGGGAAGTTGGGGGCCTTGGCAGTAAGTCAGGGGGCTGGGCCCCAAGATGCCCCACTGTAGCTACGGGCCTGCCGCCCCCCAGGAAGGTTTCTGTCAACTGTCATTTTTACAGATGCAGGTTCAGGTGGTTCACAAGTGTGTAGAATGGACCCTGTGCAGGCTAGAAACACCAAACTTATAGGGCTTGTAGAGAAGCATCTTGGGAAGGTCTGCTGCAAGTCTGGTGTTTCTAGCTTGCACAGGATCTGTTTTATACCATCCCACTTTTCCTTAACCTGCACCTGTCAAAACAATCGAGGTTCAGGAATGTATAGAACAAAATCTTGTGCAAGCTGGAGACATCAGAGTTACAGGGGACCTCCCCCAGATGGTCCTCTACATGCCCTCCAACTTGTTGCTTTGAAGTTCTGTAAACATTTTGATTGAGCGGAGACAATCTGCAAGGGAATGTCTCTGTTCAGGAACTGGCAGCAACCTCCGTGCACAGCTTGAAAGTTTGTGGAAAGTTAGTGCCAGGTGGCCTGCCATGAACTTGACTTTGCAAAGCACGAACTGACCAAAATTCATCATGAACTTTAGTTTGTGACCCAGTTCATGCTCATCCCTAAATGTGGAATACAAAACACGGTAGAGAAGGCAAGATGGCTCAGTGCATCATGTTCTGCTCTGCCATGGGTACCCGTGCCCTCGTTCAACTTGCTGTCAGAGCTTTTTCACAGCACAGCACTTAGATTTTTAATGTCATTTTTGCACAGCCTCGAATCAATCGGGGCACTGCAACTGATTTCAATGGCAAAGAATTCAATCTTGAGTTCATTGGTAGACTCCCTGCAAAATGGTCCGCTTGTTTACTGGTGGTTATTGCTAAAGATTCTGTGCCCTACAATTTGGCAATCTGAAACAATCAATAAAATTCACCACCTGATGTTTAATAGTTCATTACTTCTGCCTCTGGCAAATGGCAATCCAATTAATAGCAGTTAGCAACATATTTAAATTGATTGCTGCTGATTGTTATTTAACAGTGTTTCCTGACTCAGTAATTCTACTTGATATTGAAAGAGAGAGAATGGGTTTATTTTATTGTGTAGTTTAGAGCACAGAGGAGATCAGCAGTGCTTTGTTTCATATTCTCACTAGTGAGAGAAGATTAATGTGTGCACTCCAAGCAAGATATTACTATGTGGCTGTGGTTTAACAATTTTTACCCCCCAGGCAAGGCTTAAATGTAAAAGTGCATGTAAAACAGGAGCAAACAGCATCGGGGCCACACACATACAAGATTACATTGAACATAATTGCACACTGTACAATTAAATTTTTTGTCGAGGCAATTCTATATATGCTTGTTTCAATTTTCATGTGTAAATTGAAACGTTGGCTGGGGGTATTTTTTATTCATTTTGTAGAAATGTTGCGCCCGTGCCAACAATGAAACTGTCATTTCCAGGGGGGGGGGGGAGAAAGCAAAACCTACTTCCACGAAGAACCTGTATAGAGAATGCATTAAATTACACACATTGGGGACTTGTTTTAACCTTCGATTCACTCGAACCTCTGTAAGCAACAAACCACACAGCAGTGACAAACCCCTGCAGCAATGCATGAAATGATTTATTTTAGTTTACTTGACTCATTTGTATCTTGCCTTTCTCTTCAATCAGAACCCAAAGCAGCTTACATCATTTTCCTTTCCTTGTTTTATCCTCGCTACAATAACCCTATCTGGTAGGTTAGTCTGGGTTTATTTCACTGGCCCTAGGTCACCCAGCAAGCTTCCATGTCAGCATGGGGATTTGGAACCGGGTCCCTCTGATCGATATTAATCAGTATACCAGAATGGCAGCACTGGGTGATACTAGAATTAGACCCTTTTCCAATCTATATAATAGACTTGCATCAGTAACTGGATGGTGGTGGTGGTGGTGGAGGAGGAGGAGGCTAGGAGCTTCCTGGTAGAGCATCTGCTTAGCTTCCAGAAGGACCCAAGTTCAATCCACCACCTTCTCCAGCTAAAAGGATCAGGCAGTAGGTGATGTGAAAGACCTCTGCCTGAGACCCTGGAAAGCTGCTGCCAGTCTGAGTAGACAATACTGATCTGGATGGCCCAGTGGTCTGATTCAGGATAGAGGATCTTCATGTGTGTTCATGTCGAGCGATAACCACTACAGACTATTGCAGAAGCAGCCACAGCCTTCCATATCACAGCACTTTAGCATACAATTAAGAAGCAGGCACTTCTGCATATTTTCCAGATGGTAAAGTGATTGCCTACATTCACCCACATTCACTTTCTTAACTGGGTAATTTCAAACGTTGTTGAAATCTGATGGCCTTGCTTCACAGGCCTGGGAGCACTTGAGTTCTGTGGGCATACAGAAGACCGCAATAACCAGCTTCTTCAAATACAAATACAAATCAAATATCTTTGGTGGGATATTGTTGGCTACAAATTTGTTCCTCATTGACTATGCCCAAACTATTTTATCCCCCCCAAGCCCCATTTTGGAGATATGTGTGTTATGTGCCATCGAGTCACTTTCAGCTTATGGCAACCCTATGAATTAATGACCTTCAGAATGTTCTATCAACAGTCTTGCTCAGGTCCTACAAACTGAGGACTTTACTGAGTTAATCTAATCTTGGGTTTTTCTCTTTTCCTACTGCCTTCAACTTCCCCTATCATTATTGACTTTTCCATTGAATCCTGTTTTCCCATGATGTGACCAAAGAATGACAGCCTCAGTTTATAGTAGCAGGCTATCTGATCTTCCAGAGATGCACCGTGACTGCTTCCCCTCTGTGGGGCATTCTGCTGATACAATCATTCATCTCTGTCCTCATTTTGATCATGTAACTTCCTCCTTAAATCCATATATCGGCTTACTGTCTACTGCCAAATTCAGCCCAAGCTTCTTGCCCTTATATTCAAAGCCACCTATTGTTTCCCCTCCTTACCTCGCTGCTTTCATCTCCAGAATTAACCTTTCCTCTGACCTTTATGTCATTATCTCCTCCATCCAGCCCATGCACAGTTCCTCCAGTTATGTAGGATTACCTTTAAAATAAGGTTAAGTAATGTATGTATGGAGAAAACAATGAAGTCACATCCAGGTTCCCCTCATCAGTGAAACTGCTGGGTGTCCTCAGACTCAGCTGTAGGGAAAGGCATTTTATTTGGGGGGTTGGGCTTGACATTTAGTTTTTAAAGTTTTCCTGTCTCCTGGCACATGTTGGGTATGAAGATGGAAGTCAATTTTTTTTTCAAGTACTGCCCAAGTACCAATTATGAATGCTTTCGAAGCACTAATGGCTATCCTGGCCAGAGACAATGAAATGATCAGCTCACACCTTAGCTGGAATCTGACACAAAGGGTGCGTTCAGATGAGCATTTAAGCCAGAATAGATGCTGGTTAGAATCGGAGTACTTATGTGCGATCACACAGCGAACATTTGCCTTCCGTCCCTAACAGTCACAAACACCCTTTAAATCAGTGTATTCTGCTACTAGGTCCCCAAGTGGTGGTATCCTGAGTGCTCCAATTCCAACTGCATTATCTCAGTCTGATTGCTCTCCACCGGTGTAGAGCCAGTTCCGTTCGGAAGCCCGAGGCTTCCGCTTTTTGGCCACCATTTTTTTTTAGCCACCTCAATGTGCGCTTGGCCTAAGCTTCGCCCCGGCGTTTGTAAAACAAACAAACAAAAAAGATGCTTAGTTTTAGGCTGCGGACGAGTCTGGGACCTCATGGAGGCCTTTTCGCTGTAAAAGTTTAAAGGGAAGTCTTCGCTTCAGGACACATTTTTCGGGACAGGGTGTTCTGCGCCTGCACGAAGATCTCAACTCCGTGGATGGCTGCCTATGTGCATGTGCAAAATGTAAAAAAACAAAACCTGCCAACATGCACAGCTGCACGTCGGTAGTGTAAACTGGCATATCATGATGTGCTGCGCAGTCAGGAGGTGAGTGTGATCATGCTTCTTCTGGATCAAACTGTTCCGGTTCCAACCGGAGCAGTTTATGCCGGCTTAAATGGCCAGTCGGAACGCACCCAGAGGGACATAAGAGGAGGAACATGGAGACTTAGGGGTATAAGGGGCTAGACTGTATCATTCTGGGGATTTCAAGAAAAGATTATTTGGCCCACAAGGTGGTGGGAAAACAGAAGAGATGAAAATACATTGGAATTGAGGGAGAGGTGTCCATTTTGGTGGGTCCATGTTGGCTGAATACATCTGAAGGAAGGAGCTCTCACACCTCAGCTCCATCTTGATGGCCACCATTGCCATGTGGAGCAGAGAAAGGACTGGCTGCCTGGGCAAAGACGCTAAAGCAAAGGACCAGTCCTGACTTCCCTCTACCTCATTGGAGCAAAACATACTTCAGAAGACTCCATAAGACATAACCTTTGCGTCTGCACAGAGCAATCATTTCAGGAATATCTGCCTCCACCAAAGGAGGCTTATGACTTCCCAATATTTTGTGATTGCACCCCCATGGCAGCCATTTTGTTGTGGCACCCACTACTCATTCTCAAAATTCCAGAGTTGCCCACAGGCTAAACAAGATTGGAGACTCTTGGTCTAAAGGCAGAAGTTGTTACCTGGAAATAGCAAAGCTATATCTGTGCACTCAGAAGTTCTCAATTCTTTGACGATTCTGTCTATGTGTAGTGTCCGCTGACCGCCACCGGAGGTCAGCGCATATGCCCTAGCTTCAGTCCGAACAACAATGGGGACTAGGATCCTAGTCCCTCCTCTGGGGAACCAATGGGATCCGTGGCGGGAGATTTGAACCCACCAATGGTGACCAGGGGCGGTCCCCAGGTGTGTATATAGTTGGCCTGCCGGCCGTTTATCCGCAGGTCTTGTTGTGTGCTAATAAAGCGTGCTATGCACCACGTCGTTGTCTGTCGTTCCTCCATGCGGCTACCCACTACATAACAGTGGCGACGAGGATGGGATTCAGCCGCAACTGAGCCGGGCCGTCGCGAGGGACTAGGAGGACGCGAAGCAGCCGATCCGATGAGCGATCCAGCGAGCAACGGAACCGCTCCTCCCGTACCCCCTCCGACGCGCACAATGGCGACCGCACCGGGGCTTGGGCTGCTGCAGCCCTTCGACATAGCCCACCCGCAGGACTGGCCCTCCTGGGTACAAGGGGCCAAGTCCGCGCTGGAATTTTTCGATGTGACCGATGACCCCTCCGACGCGCACAATGGCGACCGCACCGGGACTTGGGCTGCTGCAGCCCTTCGACATAGCCCGCCCGCAGGACTGGCCCTCCTGGGTACAAGGGGTTTTTTGGCGACTGCACGTTCGAGCGGATCATCGATGCGGTGCAACAACACTTCGCACCCAAGCCCACCGAGCTGGCCTGCAGGGTAACGTTTTACACCCGCCATCAACAGGCCAAGGAGACCGCCGCGGAGTTCCTCGCAGAGCTGCGACAACTCTCGGCGG
>NW_015163203.1:31237-47330 GCF_001447785.1 Gekko japonicus | reverse complement strand
AGATTTGAACCCACCAATGGTGACCAGGGGCGGTCCCCAGGTGTGTATATAGTTGGCCTGCCGGCCGTTTATCCGCAGGTCTTGTTGTGTGCTAATAAAGCGTGCTATGCACCACGTCGTTGTCTGTCGTTCCTCCATGCGGCTACCCACTACATAACACTATGAATGTGTTTTCTTTATAAGCCTCTTCTTGTAAATAACACTGAAGATCCATTGTACCTTGAATTGCAGGTTTAATTAATTCTCCTAAAATTATTTGATCATCTGCATGCAAAACTGAGGTGCCACATAGACTGCAGACATGGTGTGATTTCCCCCATTCTTTTCCACAATCACCTGCAAGGAGACAAAAAACACCTCAGTTATATTGTTTCCCTGACAGTTCTCTTCCAAAGAAATCAGATTGGTTTAGAATAAATCATAGTAATTGCAAGATTTTTCTGGTATTCAACGTATATGAATATCTATGTGCAGGAGATCCTATGCTAGAATTTTAATATGCCTAGAATACCTTCTTAATTTTCCAAAGGCTATGGCTTAAAAGTGTCATCCAAGGAGAACAATTTATGTGGTTCCACAGACCCAAAGCAAAGAAACCATTTGCAGGAACACATAGCCCTGGTTCATGTGATACACGATCATGCCGGTTATCCTGGCAACCCTTCAATGTGGATTCATTAAAATAATCACCATATTACATCTGAAAATTGTATAAATGAGCCATATTGAGTAAACTGTACATAGTTTGCCTTTCTGATGTTTAGGCATCACACGGTCTTTCTTCTTTCTTTAAGTGGGCGGACATCCAATTCACTTTGGCTTCCCTGGCTCTCACTGCCTGCATGGTCTGTACTGCTTAGGGTTGCCAAGTCCAAAATTACTTACCGTGGGGGAGTCCCGCACCATCCTGGAAGTAACGTCATCACATCGGCATGTTGGGGGCAGGGCCACTAGGATTCAAGGGAAAACCATAGAGTTTTCCCTCAAATCATAGAGCGTCCCACCCCTAACATGGCCAGCATGATGATGTCACCTCTGGGTGACATCATCATGCTGGGGACATGTGCCAGAAAGGGTTGGAGTTCCCCCCAGGGCCGATTTGCTGGCATTGGGTAACGGGCCTCTTGGGCAGGGGTTTACCCCCCCCCAGGGGGACTTGGCAAGCCTAGTACTGCTGCAGTGCTACAGTGCCCATTCTGATCAACTCTGCTTATGAGATCAACAGAGTACTACTAGGAAACAGGTCACAGTGTATGACCATCTAACTAGCTTCCTCAGGAGGCACCTAAAGCCCCAGAATAGCTGCCATCTTGGATCTGGTTAGTAAATTTATTGTTAGTTGTTAATTTGGGTTATTATTGTTTTTAATGTTTTAATTCTATGTATTCTATGTATTTCTGGACATGTTGTGACCCACCCTGAGCCTGCTTGTGGGGGAGGGTGAGATATAAATCAAACAACAGTAACGTTTTTATCTCACTTTCCCCCCCAGTGAGGACCCAAAGCAGCTTACAAAGCTATGAACAGAAAATAATGTGATACATCACATCCTGGGATAAACCTAGAGCTGCTGGTTTAGTTCACTCAAGGCCACGGGCCATGGGCTAAGACCTCTTCAGCCCATGCCAAAGGCTAGCATCTCTGACTATGCCCATGTAATAGAGGAGGGAGAGAAGTGCAGCCCAAATCTCATTCCTCTGCCAAAGAGATCTTCCCAGCCTCCCTCCCTGGCTCTTTATTCATTGCCTGTTCACTATGACTGGCAGCTGAATCTAGCCAGTCGGCACATCCAAGTCGCTGCTTGATGCTCAGTCATCAGAGGATGAACTCGCATGTGTTAGACTGGCCTGCAAACACTGAACGGCTTCTCAGCTTACAGAAGGTACTAGAGCCAAGAGCTCCTGGCTCATGGGATATGGTTATGGGAACAGCTGGAGGAAGGCAGCTTTTTAGATTATTTTTTTAAATGTACAGATGGTGTTTTGTTCCCAAGTAGCTACCTGTTAGGAATATAGTGTGAGCCTAGAGAACTGCTGGGTCATATGACTCTCGAAACCTTATATCCCAAAAATCTTGTTGGTCTCTAAGCTGCTACTAGACTTAAATCTAGCCGTTCTACTGCAGACCAACATGACTTTCCTCGGGAACTATCACCATGGAGTTGCTAACTGATGACATCCAAAAATGCTGTCCAATTGTGATGACACCGCTTTAGTGAAAGGAGGTGATTCTTCCTCTCAAAAGAACGGAAAGGAAAGGAAAGGAAAGGAACTCAACATTAATAATATGTAACTGTCTGTGGGCTAATGTGATGGGCCTCAATGCTTGTGTTGGAAGAGGCACTCTAATTTAATTGCACTGAAATTAATGGGTTTAGACTGGAATAACTCTGTATAGAATTACACTGTCAGAATACCTGGTATTAAAAGACAGCATACATAATAGTGGCGCTATCAGATCTTGGCCTGAAATCATACTGTGGAGCAGCATGCAGTGAAGCAGAGCCATCTGAAACTAAATCCACCAAACAAGGAGGTCCTGTAGCTGTGCCGTGGAGATCCCAGGTTGGGACGCCAACTTCCAGCCCTGGGCAGTGAGCCACTAACACCAAGGCCACTTGTGAAGAGCTTAGGAGTGAATCTGGATGCCTTCCTTTCCATGGGGGCTTAGATCACAAATGTTTCCAGACTGGCATTTTACCATCTGCACCAGGTTCGGTGACTGGTTCCCTTCCTGTCATGCCCCAACTTAGCCACGGTGATCCATGCAATGGTCACCTCCAGACTGTGCAGGGCTACCCTTGAGAGTGACCCAGAAACTTCAACTGGTCCAGAATGCGGCAGGGCTTGTGCTCACAAGCACTTCACCTAGAGCCCTTATACAACTGGTGCTCCGCCAGCTACACTGGCTCCAAGTTGACTACCTGTCAGCTAGCTGCCATAGAGGATTGGGAAGCCGTAGGTTCCCCCCCCCCTCTCTCGCCTGGCATCTGTGCATGCCCTATCTCCCCTGTGTACAGTCTTCTCTCATGCATTCCTGTCTGTAAACGCTAGCCAACACTTATCTGCAAGATTAACAGGTGTGTGGGGAGAGCTGCTTTGCTAACTGTATAATGAACTGCACCGTGTGAAGCTGTAATTGTTTAGGTTTCGGGACCGTTGCTTCTCAGGCCTTTGAGCGCACAACCTGCAGTCCGCCCGCTCGGCGGGAATGGAGATTATTGGTTCTGGTCCTGTTTGAATGTATTACATTATTCCTTGCCCACCTTGGCCCAGGCATTTTGGACAGTGAACTTGTTCCTGGTCTATCATGGCTTTAATAAAATACTACTTTGCTTAAACGTGTATTGGATTAATCGCTGTGAGGGGGACCGGACACTACCAGGTCAGATTCAAGGTTTGTTTCTAACCTCCAAAGCCCTACATGGTCTGGGACCAACATATCTTCGGGATCGTCTCTCCTGGTATGCCCCCCAGAGGGCATTGTGCTCTATGAATAATAACCTTCTGGTGGTCCTCAGCCCCAAAAGGATAAGTCTTGCCTCAGCCTTCTTGGCTCTAGCCCCAGCCTGGTGGAACGCACTTCCAGATGAGATCCAGGCCCTGCGGAATCTGATGCAGTTCCACAGAGCCTGTAAAACAGAAATGTTTTGCCAAGCATACGGCTACGCAATGAAGTTTCTATTTAATTTGGCCATTTATTATATTATTGTATCAGCTTTCACAAGCAAACAGGCGGCACAACCTCACTCAGACAAAGTATGCTTTTAGTACCTAAGTCGCCGTCTGATTTTATCTCTGATTGTTATTATGTTTGCTCTTATTTGTTCTTAATAATTAAATATGCTATTGTTTTTAACTTGCTGTTACCCGCCCTGAGCCTTGGAGCGCAGGGGAGGGCGAGCTAAAAGTCAGATAAATAAATAAACAAGAATTCATGAGTTATGGTAAGTCAAATTGAAACACCCCCAAACTAAATTTTACAATTCATTAAATAATAATTTAATGACTATGAAGAGGCAGCCACCAAAAAAGATATTGCTGCAAAATAAAATAGCAGTAGACCCTTAAAGAATAATAAAATTTAGTCCAGCATAAAGTTTCACGAGTCAGAGCTCACTTCCATCAATTGCACGGAATGCCCTTTCATAAACCACCTTAGCTGGAATCTGACACAAAGGGTGCGTTCAGATGAGCATTTAAGCCAGTATAGATGCCGGTTAGAATCGGAGTACTTATGTGCGATCACACAGCGAACATTTGCCTTCCGTCCCTAACCGTCACAAACACCCTTTAAATCGGTGTGTTCTGCTACTAGGTCCCCAAGTGGTGGTATCCTGAGTGCTCCAATTCCAACTGCAGTATCTCCATCTGATCGCTTTCCGCCGGTGTAGAGCCACTTCTGTTCGGAAGCCCGAGGCCTCTGCTTTTTGGCCACCATTTTTTTTAGCCACCTCGATGTGCACTTGGCCAAAGCATCTTAACCACTGGAGCCACCTCAGCCCCTTCATAAACATTACCTGTTCTTAAATCAACAGATGCAGGGGGAGAGATGTTATGAGGACAGGCCAGTTTGAAACCATAATCAATGCAACTGAAATAAGTCCATACAGAGTGGGTGAGGGCCACTCTAAACTGTGGCAGATGGGCAGAGCAGGATAAATATAAAACCTTATCCAAGACAATGCTGTGTGAAACACGATAAGGAAAAGTAAGTAACATCTGTAAAAGTCATGCTGAGCTTTCAATACCTACAGGAGCCTAGGATTGCCAGGTCCTCCCCACTGGTGGGGGGTAGGTTTGCTAGCTCCACGTTGGGAAACTCATGGAGATTTGGGGGTGGAGCTTAGGGAGGACACAGGCCCGGTAGAGTACAATCTCATAGAGTCCATCCTCCAAAAGCATCCATTTTCTCCAAGGGAACTGATCTCTGTAGTCTGGAGGTAACTGTCATCCCCAGGTCCCACTTGGAGGCTGGGAGAGATGTTGGGAGGGTGTTGGGAAAGCTAGTGTTGTATTGCATTTTTTAAAAGGATAACAGAAGTTTTTAGAGCAACGAGTGGTTGCTCCATCACTAATGCATTACTAATGCCTCTGAATTTGCAGTGGAAATGAATGCAAAACAAACATTCCTTGTCACACAGGTGCAGCCATAGCCTCTATTTTCTAGTGTAACTGTTATGATTTCTTTCAATACAGGGCAGTTAGTTAAATCCACCCAGTGTTGCATTGATTGAACAATTTTTGCAAATACAAAATCACAACCTCATCAGCGGCAGTGATAATGCTTCACTCCAGCAATGTGGTGGGAAACCAAGAAGACAATTAGTTGGATAATGGCAATAAGTGGAAAGGTATGACCCTGAATTCTTCCACAAATGGAGCGTCTGAAAAAAATTCTGGGAAACGAACAGAGAGAAGATGATTAAAAAAAGACACTGAGCTGAATTAGAGCTGGGCAGTCATTTTTCTCCTCCTTTTCTCCTCCCATGGTTCCAACAACTCTAGAGGTAAATTCCACATGGCAGACAAAACATCCTCCAAAAATGAATAAAGTTATTGTTAATGTCTGGGGAGCTTAAGCTAGTCTTGACTGCATTGTTAAGTTTGCTTTTTTGGTTTGATTTTGCATGGCTCTTTAATTTTATAATTTGGCTTTATCGTCTGTTTTTAGTGTGTTGTTCTCTAATGCTGTTGGTTGTACATATTATTCTGTTTTTACAGCATTGTTTTTAGCTGTAATCCACCCTGATCCTCAGAAAGGAAGGCTGAGTATAAATGAAGTAAGCAACTAAATCTCATTTGGTTTTCTGTTCCCCTCCTCTCACTCACCAGTTGAGTAGGGGGGAAAGGAGATATGACAAACAAATAACAAAAAACGGCATAGTATGGAGTTCAGTGTGTAAGGAGTCAACTGAGTCAGGACAATAGCCAGACTCAGAACTGGTTTGCCTCTTTCCTTCCACCATTCCTCCACTCCTATCTAGGGTTTCTAGACCCCCCCCCTGTGAGGGCAGGGGTCCTCTGCTGACCAGCCCCACCACCCAGCCACCGAACAGCTGGCCAGCAGGAGGAACTTACCCTGAAAAAGAGGGAGGCTCTGCCAAGGTGCAGCAGTGTGCTCACTTCACCGCCAATATAACCCAGGGTACGTCACTGCATGTCAGCAGAGCCTCCCTCCTATTCCCATCCCCCGCCGGTTGCCTGGAGGGACCTGGCAACCCTACTCCTATCACATTCTGTATAGAAATGTACAGAAGGTTTAGTGTTATCACAACAATTTCAGCAGAGGGAATTCCTCCCTTCCTAGAATGAAAAGACAACTTCAAAGGAAGTTGAAGGGAATATTTAGAAAGGTGAGATCACTTCAGAATGCTTGGAGGTTATTTTCAAATCGGTTTCATAGAAGCTCAGAGAAAATCTACAGAGAGGTTCAGATATGTATTTAGGTAATATTTTTTGCTCATCTAGAGCTTTCAGATATAGCAGGCTCTCTCTAAGTCAATTGAAGTGAATGAGACTTCAGGACACATAGTTAACCCTAAAACTTCAATGGAACTTAACGATCTCTGGACGGCACCCATAATATTGTTTACCTAGGAAGCTGAAGAAGACATGTACTTTACTTCTGGTGTTTAGCGCAGGTAGAAAATGGTATCCCACATATTTCTTAAGCTTAACTTTATAGAACTTGGAGATGGGATGGCTGACTCACAGATTTAAGCGCAAGTGACCCAAATGATCATCTGGGATATTATTCCTGCCTTGTTTGCTATATTGAACAAATGGAACAGTTACAGATAGCGTGCCTTGCCTAGGGTGTAATCATGGTCTGAGGTGTAATCATGGTCTAATCATGCCAATTTCAAAAATGTATTTGAAAATAGTGGCCAGTGCAGAAGTTCAGGGGTTGATAACCAGTAGTACTACATGTCTAAAAATGCAACATCCTGAGAATGTCGCACAAAGACCATTCACACACTACAAATTTTGAGGCTCTGTTCCAAAACAACAACAACGACAACAAAATAAAAAAATAATCTCTAAATATGAGACCGTAATGGGAAAAGCATAATGAGAAAAGGCTGGAAAAATGGCACTTTCCTGCCAAAAACTAGGTATGGCTTAATCAGTCAACAGCAGGAAACAGCAAAAGGGAAAAAGAAACCCAAACTGAGAAGCAAGTCAGGAACCTCAGACTCATTTGTTACAAGGGTCTGATCGGACATAACTGTCACTTTGTCAGGCCAGGCCATTACTGTGACATCATGTGCAGTCACATAACTGGAAGTGACCTTACACATTGACATGATACTCTAGCAATCCCCCAAATTTTTAAGGTTTTACTATCAAGATTTGGAGGATTGCTAGAGTGTCACATTGAAGTGTGATCATCATTTCCAGTTATGTGACTAGAAGTGATGTTACTGAGTTGCCCTCCCCCCAAAACTCCCAGGATTTGTCAGCCCTTGTCTTGCAACTCTAAATATGGAGCAGGCAAAAAAGGCCCACTTCCTGGAAGTGATGTCACTTCTACACTCCCCCCTCCTCATGCCCCGCCCCCTAAAGGTCCTGGGATTGCCAGGTGCAGTCCTAGCAAACCTGTGCGGTGGGTCTCAACTGTTTTTTTGCTGGTGAAAAAGGGAGGAGGTCCATTGTGACTACCCTAAAGACTACACTGTGGATCATAGAACACACAAGGAAAAAGGCCTTGTGGGATTTGGGGTGACTGTAAGATGGAGAATTAGTTGGGACTGAGTATAAAAGCTCTGGAAGCCAGAGCCCAGCAGATACACAACATATTAGACAATGGGAAGAAATGTATATACACAAATGCTCAGGAAAGGGGTGTGTTCGGGAGGGGCGTTATGCAGAGAAGCATATAAGGTCCATCATTCCAAGAGGTATGTTAAGATAAATTTAGAAGGAGTGGGGGGGGAGGGGATTCAAATTTTAACTATTGCACCAAATTACATTGACAATTATATTCTATGGCAAGAGAGAGGGACTAAAAAAATTGCCAGAAAAGTAGTTCATGATGCAAATGCATCTGCGTGAAAATCTTTTGAGTCAGACTTCATCTCATCCAGGGGGGGAAATGTAGTGCAGTGGAATAATTCACAGGCAATCAAACATTGGTTTGAGATTGGAAATGATGGAGGCAGGGAGACACTGTGTTAAAGATTTGGTAGTACCTTAAAGAAAACAACTTTTAAAATTGATTTTTATTTTTGCCACTTGAATTTTAAAAGGCTTTTAAATCAATGATATGTTAGGCTGGTACCAATTAGCAACACTTTCTGGGATAAGAGAAACAAACTGAGCTAAGAGAAACAAACTGAGCTTGTTCATGAAAAGGGGTACATCTATTTTCAAGGCATGGTGCAACTCTAAAATTGCATGTTTTAAAGACATTAATTATCCTCATATTTTCATCTGTGAAGTAGGCAACATATACATTTGCAGGTCAAACGATCTCTGCTCTATAGTACTCTGAGAGTAATGTATTTCCCCCCCAAAATCAGTGACAAAATTGTTGAGGCTATGCAAAATTTAGAAGGGGAACTACTGGAGGTACAGAATTGTTTAAAATTTAGATAAAACAGAAGCCCACAAATGTAATTTCCTTTGGAATCATCTTTGTTTTACGATTTTCACAAAGGGAATCTCTAATTTCTAAACTGCCTGTTAGGGTATACTTAACCTTTGGCCCTCATAAATGGGGTGTGTGTGTGTATAGTGTGTGGTGGTAGAAAGTGCCACAAAGTAACAGCTAGGAATGGACCATGAATTGATACGCCAGTTTGCAAACCAAACTGGTCTGTATTGGTTTGTGAACCATTTAAAGTTGAAACCCCTCCTTTCTGCTCCCCACAGCTTTTAACGGGAAGCAGAAAGCAGGGGTTTCCAAATGGCTAAACAGTATGCACCACCACTCAGCTGTTTGGTTTAAATGGCTGCAAGCCATTTCAACCCACAAGGCTGAGTGGCATGGAGCTCCCTGCCGCTCAGCTGCTTTTCACGAAGAGCAGCTTTCTGCTCTTCACAAGCTACCATGAATCACTATGAACTGCCACAAACTACATCAAAATTTGTGGAAGTGTGGTGGTTCTTCAGTTTGCAAACATCACTTCATGAACCATAAACCGCCCAAAATTCATGACAACCTTAGTTCATCAGCCCATTCATACCCATCCCTAGTCACAGCCAATTTATGGCAATCCCACAGGGTTTTCAAGATGAGACGAACAGAAGTAGTTTGCCATTGCCTGCCTCTTTTAGATTGTTTGGGAATTAAAAGGTCAAATAGATTACTCTCTCTTGCACCTTGCCCCCCCTTCCTTAGTGGTCTCCCATCCAAATACTAACCACAGTCCAAAAGGCATGAGAGGTATCTGATAATACCTCTCTGCCCAGGGGTCATTTCGTAGAAAAAGAGCTAGGGGAACTCATTAGCATAACTCATTAGCATATGCCACACCCCCTGACATCAGGGGCCCGGCGGTGGACCTGCAAGGCCAGCGGGAGTGCGAGGAAGCCCCGCCAAGGCCTTCCCTGGCCCCAGGCAGGCAGGGGTGGGGAGAGGCGGGGAGGAAGCAACTTACCCTCCCTCTTCTCCTGCCTCCTCCTGGCTGAATGAGGGCTGGAAGCGGGGCGGCCAGAAGCAGGGGGCAGGGCTTCGTCATGTGCCCCGCCCCCTGCACCTCACCCAGGGGAACTGCGTTCCCCCGCATTCCCCCCCCGAAATGACCTCTGTCTCGGCCTTGTTTTCACATCCCCAGGATGGTAGCAAACTTAACTTCTGATGTGCTTCAGACATGGCTGGCAGGTTGCGTTTGACTCGATAGGGCACCAGTCATGGAGCTTGCCACTATGTCTTCTGGGCAGATAGCTTGCTCTATCCTCTGTTCTAGCCTTCCTGTCATGTTGCATAGTGAAGTTTGAAGCCTTCCTCCAGCTTCAGGAGCCCTTCCTTTAAAGGAAGTGGCTCCTTCATTGGGGGAAAAGCCACTTCCATCATAGAAGAGCTCCTTTGGCTGGAGGAAGGCATCAACATTTGCTCAGTGGAGTGGTAATACGCACACCCCTGTGGCTTATTTAGGGTTGCCAACTCCAGGTTGGAAAATCCCTGGAGATTTGGGGATGGAGCCTGGGGAGGGTTTGGGGAGGGGAGGGACTGCAACCAGGTCTAATGCCATACAGTCTGCCCCACAAAGCAGCCATTTTCTCTAGAGGGAACTGATCTCTGTTGTTCGAAAATAACCTGTAATTCTGGGAGATCTCAAGGCCCCACCTGGAGGCTGGCAACCCTGCTTTAAAGTTATGTGTATTGTAGGTTCTATAGGTTGGAACATGTTTCATAATCATACATTGTGCCATATTGTTGAGATGTTTGGAGGTAGAAGCAGGGATTAAAGTACATGCAGATTGGTTCTAATAATCCCTTACGGGCAAGTTTCTAGGAGTTGCTGTTGGAGACCAGTTATGATCAGTGTGGGACTTGCCTTGTTGCAGGGGTCATTTCATAGAAAAAGAGCTGCAGGAGCTCATTAGCACACCTAATAAGCTATTAGCAGAATAGCTTATTAGCATATACCATGTCCCCTGACTGGAAAGGGAAGCAAAAAGGGGGAACATCTTCAAAAACCTCCCTTTCCATTCCCCAGCCGGCCTGCCAAGGCGGGCTGGGGGGGGGGGAAGGGAAGAGAGAAGAGGTTTAAAGTTTAAACCCCTTCTCTCTAGAATCGCGCTGCAGGAGCGGCACAATCTCTCTATTCTATTCCATGGGGCCATAGAATAGACAGCGCAACTCTAGAGAGAAGGGGTTTAAACTTTAAACCCCTTCTCTCTTCGCTTCTTCCCTCTTTGCAAGAGTGATGTGATCTCTCCATTCTATTCAATGGGGGCATAGAATAGAATGCAGAGATCACACTGCTGCTGTGGCTACTCCAGAGAAAGGGGGTTTAACGTTTAAACCCCTTCTCTCTTCACTCCCCCCCGCCCACCTTGGCAGATTGGCTGGAGAAGAGGAGGCTAAGATGCCCCCCCTTGCTTCCCCAGCTCGCCTGCCAAGGCAAGCTGGGGGGGAAGCAAAGAGAGAAGGGGCTTAAAGTTTAAACCCCTTCTCTATAGAGTTGCGTTGCAGCAGCAGTGTGACTCTAAAGAGAAGAAGGTTGGGGCGGGGAGCTGGGGGCGGAGCTTGCCACCACCGCAATTTGTCCCCGCTCCTGGGCTTCCGGAGCGGTGCTCCAGCACACTCCGGGCCCAAACTACCCCTGCTTGTGGGGTTCCCAAGAGGCCCCTAGGGAAAATCATGCATGGTTTTGGAGTAGGCTGTCATCAGTATGCTAACCACTGCCTTACTGCTGTGTTTAAATGTCTATGGGTGAACAAGCTGAAACCGAATCCTGACAACACAGATGTAATATTGGTTGGGAAGACTGAGGAAGGACAATGTGCTTTCCATTGTTGATGGGCTCCAGCTGACACTTAGCAACTCAATTAAGAGCCTAGGGTTACGCTGGACCCAGTGCTATTGCTGAGGAAGCGCATTAATGCAGCTGCAAAAAATATGCATTCTTCCACCTTCATTTAGCGTAGAGGATGCCCCCCACCTTGACTCAGGTGATCTAGGCATGTGGATCCATGCTATGGTTATCTTGATGCTAGGCTACTGTAATGTACCATATGTGGGTCACCACTTCAAGTCAACTTAGAAACTCTAGTTGGTACAGAACACCACGCCCCAGTTACAATAATCTACAAAGTCCTTAATGGCTTTAGACTCACATACCTGCAGGACTACCTCTTCTATGATTTTCTGTGATAGCTTTGCTCATCTGAGCAAAACCCTTTTGAAGGTGCCACCCTGCAAACAGGTAAGATCACTTATGTGTGTTCTCAGTGGTAGCTCCCACACTTCTAGCATTTTGCAGAAAGTGCAAAGCAGAAATATTTAGGAGGGCATTTGTATATAGCAACTGTTGTATAATATAATAGCACAGACAGTTGCTTTCATAAAGGAATAGGATTGTAGTCTATTTCAGCAGTTATTGTGTGTATCACTTTGTTTTTACTGCAGGATCTTCTGCCTTTGTCACCCACTTTCTACATGATTTTTAGTTGTTTTCCAGCTCTGTAATCCTAGTCCTACTGTATTGTGTATTAGATATTTTATTCAGTTTGATCAATTAAATAGAATTCTGTAATCCACCTTGAGTCTCAATGAGAAAGATGGGCTATAAATGAAGTCATTAAATAAAATTAAAAATATCATCTAGAGCTACGACCTTTATAGTTAAAGACTATCTGTGTTGTCAGGGCCTAAAACATCCCAAACCTGAAAACAGTATCATATACACAAACCCCCACCATTTAGCTACATTCATACTGTTGCCATGGTAGCCAGACACATTAGTAACTCGATTTAAATGAGACACACTATATACAACTATGGATGTGACATTAATAAATGGCATTTCCTTTCCATTTTTATAAAAATCTTGAAAGATAAGTGAAGAATGTGCCCTCTCCAAAGACACATTCCTATCAGTACAAAATGCACTTGATTTAGGTTGTAACCATGAAGACACTTAGTCAGCCAGATTACTCCACAGTAAATGGTTTCTGTCCATGACCTTAATTATTAGCTTTCTTTTGACATTTTAATGTTTCCAATAATTTATTCCCTTACACAGTGTTATCAGTGTGAGAAATATTAAGCACGGGCAACTTTTGATTGTGTCTTCCTTCATAATAAAGCCCTGTCTCCTCAAAAGTCTGTTGGTTTCTGACTTGGCTGGGCCATGTTTTACCTTTAGCTCTGAGTAATTTCTGTGGTAGATTTGCCTCTTTAGAGGGAATAGATTACTTTTCCTACAGGTGCTCATTAGCATTGCCAGGTCTCTCCTGGCAACTGGCGGGGTGGGGGGACTTACCAGGGGAAAGAAGAAGAGCCATATTGCCAGAGTTGCACAATAAATGATGTCATCATGCTGTGACATCGCTGCAACACTCTGGTATTTGGGCAAAAACTCAATGGTAAAAATGGCTTCTACCATGGAGTTTTTGCCCAAACACCAGAACATCACCCAGACAACACTGGTATGATGATGTCTCTTCCTGTGCAACACTAGCAACATGGCCTGGGCCTTTCTCTTTCCCCTGGTAAGTCCCCTGCCAGCCAGCTGATCAGTGGCTAGGAGGCAGGGCCTGGCAGCAGGGTATCTCTGCCTCCACCAGGGTGTCTGGCAACCCTAGTGCTCATGGTCCATCTTTATCTTGTTTCCATTTCTTGGTCATAGGGCTTCCAAGTATCCAGTTTTGAACTTTCTGTCCCTTTCTGTCCAGTAAATGAACTCAGAAAACACTAGACATATAAATATTCTAACTAAGTAAGCCTGCAACCACTTTGACCAAGCTCCATGTGTCCACTCCTTCTTTCCCATCCACTTGTTCTCCATTGCAGCCAGAAAGGTTTGAAAAGAACCATATCCAGCAATCAGCAGCCACTCAAGACATTCCTGGAGAAATCGTATTGGATTGACTGAAGAAAGCTGGAAAGGGAGTGATTTTATGAGCAACTAATCAGCTTCCCATGTTTATTCTAGTTAACAGTGGGAGTGGTGGGTGGAAGGATTGAGTGTCCTAAAGAAAAATAAAAAAGAGATCTTGGGAGGGTCATGACTAGGGTTGCCAGGTCCATCAGAAACACTGGCAGGGGGCATGGGGGGGGGATGTTCTGGGAGTGGGAACTGACATTGCACGACATGTCTTCATCACCTGGAAGTGACGTAGACACATCAGTGACTTCAGGGGGTAACGCTCTGGTTTTTAGGCAAAACTCTATGGTAAAATCAGGCTGGAGAGTTTGGAGGCAGCAAGTCCCTCAGAGAACAGTATAGAGAGAGGAAGTCTGCCTTGCATTTTAATCTTTTGCACAGCCCTGGTGAATGCAGGTGCTTTATTGCTTTTAAGTACTTTAAGGCTTCAAGACTGTGTGCATTTACCTGTAAGTAAGCACCACTGAGTTCACTGAGGTTTACTGTTGAGTAAACATGGTTAGGATGTCGCCAGTAAAAAGTATGCAGACGGAGAGTGATTTCAGCTAAGCATACCTTTATTTAGTCAGGAAGAAAGACACCTTGGCAGGCTCGCAGGCCGGTTTATATTCCCTTGGAAACCCACCACCAAAACACACCCCACTCCCCGATAGGCTATTTACAGTAACCGAGAGACCTATTGGCCTCACGGTTTGGGACCTAGCCATCTGATAGGGCCATCTAGGATCCTTCTGGTCCATTGTCTTTAGATACGAAGCTTGAGGTTTTGTCCCTGGGCAAGTCCGGACATGCCCAGCCTTGTCAGGGCTGGATACACTACAGTAAACATGTTTAGGATTCCATGGTAGTTCTCCCAGTGATTTTATACTGTACAAAAGAATAGCCACCTATCAACATTTGTAGATCTTAATTTGTCCCATAGAATGGCTCTGGAGACAGAGTCGAAAGGTGACTTGAGATCCAGGAAAGCCACATAGAGTGACACATTCTTTCTCATTTAACCTACTTTGGATTTGTCTGTTTTAAAAGTGCTGGTTTTGTGATGAATAAAATCATTCTTCTGCTGAACAAAATATAATTTGCTGGACTATCTATGTAACCCTATGCAGATTTATTGCTTTCTAATAATTTCATTGATTTCAGTGGGCTTAGACAGAAAGTAACTGCATATGACTGGACTGTATAGTATGTTAAATATCATCATGATGTTAGACATGTTAGATTTTATAAATTTAGAAATAACTACAAAGGTACAATAGATTTATTAGGCTTTAAGGTATCACAGGCCTAGTTCTCCCAGATATGGTAAACCTGGGGCTGGATTAGGGATGTGCATTCAGTTAATCCTATTCGGGGCCCTTTCGGGCTGCTCTGGGCCGATTCAGATTCTCTGATCTAAATCGGCTTGCCGCCGAATTGCCGCCAAAATTTGGCGGCAATTCAGCCCCATTATATCCTATGGGCCATTGAAGTCAATGGCAAAAACAGAAACCCCAAAAGACCAATGGGGGGTGGGGGGAGGCCAGTTTCAGCCAATTGCTGCATGCATATGCAGCCTGCAAGGTTGGTAGTGTTGCTTTGCACACCACCTTCCTTGCTTGGGAGGGGGGAGAGAGTCAACTCTACCCAACTCTACCCTGGCATGACCTGCTACATTCCTGGATTTCTGGTTGCACCATCAATTTACACAGGGAAGGGCCTGTATAAATGTTGTTCCTGTTGGTCTTTTGGGGTTTCTGTGTGGCACTGTGGCATGCTTGCACTGCCACAGTGCCACTTGTTCTGCAGTGTGCCACTTGTTCTCATGGCAAACAAGCACCTCCCAAGACAGTTCACTTTCCCTGAGATTCTCTGGGAGAGTCTGACTGCTGGGTGCTGCCTGCTTGCCTGCCTTAAGTGCTGCTGGCTGGGTTTCCTCATTGGAAACAATGGAGGTAATGGGGGTAACCTGTTTGGGTGCCCATAGAATTGAGTCCGTTGGTCCAATTGCGTTGGGACATGGGGGTTTATGTGGGGAGAGGCTCCCGAAGCTACCCTAAAAATTTGGAGCCTCTCCCTTAAACCCCAGAGCCCCCAGAGCCACTAACAGCACCATGGGGAAAAAGTAATTTTTCCCCACCATAGAGAACAATGGAGGGGATGGGGGCAGCCTGTTTGGTGGCCCTTAGAATTGGACCCCAGGTCCAATGTTCCTGAAACTTGGTGTGTATCTTGGGGAGAGGCTCCAGCAGCTACCCTGTGAGTTTGGAGCCTCTCCCTCAAACCCCCTCCCCTCCAACCCCCAGAATATACCCTGTGTTTTTGCCATTGACTTCAATGGCCCATAGGATATAATGGGGATGAAAGTGACATTCGGCTGGCTGTAAGACTCCCAAATTGGCTAGTACTGACGAAACTGACATGCAGAAGTCTTACTACTGGCTGAAATTGATTCTGCCTGATTCGTCAGAATCCGAATTGGCCGAATTATATATTTTTTTGCACACCCCTAGTCTGGACTGTACCACTTTCAGATTCAAAACGGAACACTCT
>NW_015163203.1:23140-31217 GCF_001447785.1 Gekko japonicus | reverse complement strand
TTTCATATTCAAAAAGAAACAAACAATGGAGGAAGCCTGTGTGACATAGTGGTAAGAGTGTAGGGTTAGTCTCTGGGAAACTCAAGTTTGAATCCCTACTTTGCCAAAGGAGCTTATTTACCTCCATGCCATTAAAAGCTTCAATGCCTCATTTCCACAAGTAACTTACCTTAACTGAATGATTTATTTATTAACACTGAAACGTCAGGGCAAGTAACATGGCTCCCCCCCACCCACATAACAATACTTAACCAAAAGCTGTCTCTTGTCCATTAGGCCCAGGATTGTCCTGGCTTGATTCTGAGTAGTCTGTGTAAAAAGCCCAGCAGGAACTCATTAGCATAATAGGCCACACCCAACAGCAGGAACTCATTAGCATATTGGGCCACACCCCTGACAGCACAGCTCATTAGCACATTAGGCCACACCCACATGTTACCAGAAGTGTGGTTATCCAGCCACACCCACCTTTTGCTTCTTATTCTGTTTACCTTGTTTATTTATTTATTTATTTATTTATTTATGGATTTATATCCCGCCCTCCCCGAAGGCTCAGGGCGGCTAACAACGAGGCACAAGTGCCAGAATTAAAACAGATAAAACAGTCTACAACCATAAAACAATACAGTACAACAACAAAGTGTCAGTGCAAGATGGGGTAGAACTTACTCAAATGGTATTGGTCCCACAACTTGTCAGCACCCTCTCCTTCCAGGGTCACCTCGCACCCAGATGGAGCCACATATCAGTGGTAGTGGTGCGATGCTGCAAACATATCAGTGGTGGAATTGAAGTGGCAGCAGCTCCTACTCAAAAGCCTGGCGGAAGAGCTCCGTCTTACAGGCCCTGCGGAACTGAGAAAGGTCCCGCAGGGCCCGGATCTCCTCCGGGAGCTTCTTCCACCAGGTAGGAGCCGCCACTGAAAATGCCCTGGCTCTAGTAACAACAAATTTAATATCCCTGGGGCCTGGAATTTCCAGGAGATGTTGACTCCCTGACCGTAGTGCCCTTGGGGGAACATATGGGGAAAGGCGGTCCCTTAGGTAAGCCGGACCCTGGCCATACAGGGCTTTAAAGGTAAGAACCAGCACTTTGAAGTGGATCTGGTACGCTATTGGTAGCCAGTGCAGCGCTTTCAGCACAGGCCGAATGTGATTCCTCCTAGAGAGACCCATCAACAGCCTGGCTCCAGCATTCTGCACTAGCTGCAGCTTCCGGATCTGCGACAAAGGCAGCCCCAAGTAGAGAGCGTTACAGTAGTCTAGCCTCGAGGTGACCGTTGCATGGATCACTGTGGCCAGGTCATCACGGTCCAGGAAGGGGACCAACTGCCAAGCCAGCCGAAGATGATAAAAGGGCGACTTGGCAGTGGCTGCCACCTGGGCTTCCATCATTAGAGAGGAGTCCAGGAGCACACTCAAGCTCCTAACCTCTGGCGCTGGCACCAAAGGCGCCCCATCGAAGGTCGGGAGCGGGAAACCAGTCCGACTCAGGCCCAGGACCTCCATCTTTGCCGGGTTTAGTTTCAACCGGCTCAGCCTGAGCCATCCAGCCACAGCCTGTAATGCCCGATGCAGGTCATCCGGGGCAGAGTTCGACTGGCCGCCTAACATCAGATAGAGCTGGGTGTCATCCGCATATTGATGACACCCAAGCCCACAACTCCGTGCAATCTGGGCAAGGGGGCACATGTAGATGTTAAACAACATCGGGGACAGCACAGCCCCCTGTGGCACCCCACACTCAAGGGGGTGTCTCCAGGACCGCTGGTCCCCTATCGCCACCCTTTGTCCCCGACCTTGGAGAAAAGAGGCAAACCATTGAAGGGGAAGCCCCTGAATCCCCACGTCGGCGAGGCGGTGGGTCAGCAAATGGTGGTTGACCATATCGAACGCAACCGACAGATCTAGCAACACCAGTGCTGCCGCACCACCCCGATCCAGATGCCTACAGCAGTCTCTGAGCCTGCATCCCCAGGGCCTTTTCTTGTAGCAGGAACTCCTTTGCATGTTAGGCCACACACCCCTAATGTAGCCAATCCTAATGTGTTTCTGCTGTTGGCTGTGGCCTATTATGCTAACGAGTTCCTGCTGGGCGTGGCCAACTTGGGACCCAGACGGAACTCCCTTCCTGTGCGTTCCTGCCCCAAAATAGCCCTGTGCGTAAGTCCACTACTTTTGCAGGTTACTAGTAGGGAAGTGAAACTGTATCTCCCCTGCTCTCCTGCTTGCACTAAGCCCTTCTGTGTTAGCCTCTTGAAGAGGCAGCACTAGGATTGCCTCAAAATAGCCCTGTGCGTAAGTCCACTACTTTTGCAGGTTACTAGTAGGGAAGTGAAACTGTATCTCCCCTGCTCTCCTGCTTGCACTAAGCCCTTCTGTGTTAGCCTCTTGAAGAGGCAGCACTAGGATTGCCTCTTTTTAGAGGGCATGTCCTCCTTTTTTTGGTGTCCCTCTTTTGGACTGTTTTTTTTTAAAAAAAAAACTGAGGAAAATGCCCTTTTTTGGGGTTGGAAGGTTAGGAATATTCCTAGTTAGTAGCAATTATCAAACAGTAGGGGTATTCAAAATGAGATTTGTCTTAGTTGTCACTTGTTTGAAGTAGTCAGTCAGGAAATATGTCCTTGTTTTTGCTTTTCAAATAGGGTTGCCAAGTCCTACCTAGCTGCCAGCAGGGGGGTCCCTCCACTGGTCCGGGATGTCTCCAGCACGTGCACAAAGCACACACACTGTGATGACATTACCCAGAAGTGACGTCATCACGCAAGGCACATTGCTGGTGATGCTCCATCATTTAAGGAAAACTCTATGGTTTTTTCTTAAACAATTGAGCACCCCCCCCCCCCCGTAACGGGCCCTGTGCAATGATGTTCCTCTGGGAGACGTCATTTCACTGGGCATGTTGGCACAAACAAGGCACTTTGGGGGTGGGGTTCCCCTCGTCAGCTGGATTGGGGGCGATGGATTGGGAGCCATGAAAGCGGGCAAACCCCTGGCACTGCCCGGGGAATGGGAACCCTGTTTTCAAAATGTGTTAACCCTGGGCAGTACACGACAGCTTTGGAGGGTGGACTCTATGGCATTATATTTTGAAGAGATACCTCTCTTCCCCCACAGCTGCACCCCCAAATTTCCAGAATTTCTCAACCCAGCTAGAGCAGCAGGGAAGACAACTTGGTAAGTTTAGTTCAGACTGGAGTAACTCCGCATAGGATTTAGGGTTGCCAACTCTCGGTGGGGAACTCTGTGGAGACTTGGGGGGGTGCAGCCTGGGCAGGGCAGGATTTGGAGATAGGGTTGCCAGGTATCCCCTGGCTACTGACAGAGAACGGGTTGCATAAGGTTGCTAGCTCCAGGTTAAGAAACTCCTGGAGATTTGGGGGTGGAGCCTGGGGAAGACAAGGACCTCAGGGGGGTGCCATGCCTTAGAGTCCACCCTCCAAGGCATCCATTTTCTCCAGGAGAACTGATCTCAGTAGTCTGGAGATGATCTGTAATTTGGGGCTATCCCCCCAGGCCCCACCTGGAGACTGGCATCCCAGGGGGAGGGACCACAGCAGAGTATAATGCCACAGAGTCCATCTCCCAAGGCAGCCATTTTCACCGGGGGAATTGATCTTAGTTTTCTGGAGATCAGTTAAAATTTCAGGAGATATTCAGGCCCCACCTGGAAGTTGGCAATCCTAGCTAATATCTGAATGCACATCCCTTGTGAATGTACACATAAATGCATGAAAGTGCATGAACAATAAAGCAGCCTGTACAGGCTTTGAGTTCACATATTGCAGTTTCATTTGGATCTGCTGATCAGAAATATATTAAAGGGCAATTATGTTTTTTTCTAGTATATTGTGGAGGTTTGGATTAAACATCCTATTGTTTTTTAGTGACTGCAGACGACGGAAGAGTAAATGGATGTAGCTTTCAGCAGATGGAGAAGAGCAGTGAATCTTCTTATCTCCAGACCCAAAGCAGCAGGCACATTTATTTATTTTTTTAAAAAATTCAATCACAGTTCTCATTAAATAATGATTAACCTGCTTTTTCACTATTACATTTACTCTTTTCAAGAGAAACCTCCTATGTTGTTATACTGGCAATATTGATGCATTTCAAAACAGTATCAAAAATGTAAAAGCAACATTCTTAGTCAACAGGCCATTGTTTGGGCAAAGAGCTTTTCTTTCTCCTTCGCAGTGTTTTTAAATACAACCAAATGTGTTTTCGAACGTAAGAAAATAAATTATAGTGCTTAAATGATCTAATCTTAACAAATATACCTGGGCAAATAAAATATTTTTCATTGTGGTCTTAGCTTTATATGTGTGTGTGTGTTTGTCTGCATAAGCACTTAACAAATGAAAGGAAGTATTCTTCACAAAACTTTATCAGACAGCAGAATGCATTTTTATTGCCGATAAGCAGATGTAACTTTAAAAAGAGGATATATATGAGGAAATCGATTATATATGAGTGCTCACAAAATGGGCAACATTTTCAAAATAAAAGAGTTCCATTTAGCATATAAAGAAAACTCAGAGTAACTCAACTGGGTGAAGTATGAAAAATAGGGGAAAGGGGAATACTTTTTTTTAATGAAACACTGGGGTATTTAATAATGGACCATGAAACCTTTGTGTTTTTGTTATTTTAGAATAAGAGTCTGAGGAGTTTAGGTGAGATGGTGTTCTTTTCCATATGGAATTCTAACTGTGGTGTGGTGGTTGGTTAGTGTTAAGCCACAGAGACCCAGGTTCAAATCCTCATTCAGTTGCGAACCTCACAGGATAACCATTGGCCAGTTACTTTCTGTTGTTGTGAGGGAAAACTGACCAGGGGAGAACCATGGCCTGGGCTCTTTTGAGGACAGGAACCAAAATTAGATAGAAGAGGATGGATGGATGGATGCAGGGCTATTTTTGGGCAGGAACGCACAGGAACGGAGTTCCGGGTTGCCACCCCCTGCCTGTCCAAGGGCCGGCTTGCCTGGGCTCCCAGGTAAGCCAAGGGCTGGCTTGCCTTGGCTCCCCGCAGCCGCGGGGCACCCGGGGAAGCCAAGGGAAGGCATGGGGGTGTGGCCTAATAGGCTAATGAGCTGTGCTGTCAGGGGTGTGGCCTAATAGGCTAATATGTTTCTGCTGTTGGGTGTGGCCTATTATGCTAATAAGTTCCTGCTGGGCTTTTTCTACAAAAAAAGTCCTGGATGGCTGGATGGCTGGATAGCTAGATGGAAGATAGATAGATAGATAGATAGATAGATAGATAGATAGATAGATAGATAGATAGATAGATAGATAGATAGATAGATAGATGCGCAGAGTTTCTGCATGTTTTCTTGTACTGCTAACATGTGTTTCCTACTGCAAGATCTGTTGGGCTTGAAAACCTGCTCTCCCAAATTCTAAGATCCTTTTCAAACTGCCTTTGTATTCCATTTTAGCAACTGGTTGCTAATGCATCTTTTCTGTCATTTCAGACAGGCCCATTTTAATAACTGGCTGCTAGCAGAATTTATTTACCTGTTCATACAAATCCACTTGCGTTGTGTTAGCACAGCGTGCTTGAACCGCTTTTGAGGGAAACTGCTTTCTTCCATTTTCTACCCTTTCTGAACTTCTGAATTGCTGTGGTGTGCTGAATTGCTGTAGTGTCTACCCCTTCTGAACTTCTAAATGGCTTTGGTGTGCTGTTTAAAATGTCCATAGCACTTCCCACAATGCCACTTTCCCCCTGCTCCTTTTTGCCACTCAATCTTCCTTGGAAAAATGTTCTAATGTGAGTGCTGTAGCACTAAACCACTATAGCACTTCAGCTCTATAGCGGCACCATTGAGATGCATTTACTCCATTGACTCCATTGAGTCAATGCATCTCAGTGGTGCCACTATAGCACTGAAGTGATGTCATGCCCCCACGGTGTCCCCCCAATGAAAATCATCTAGCTACGGGGCTGCCATACCCAGGATGAACCCAGCTCAGAGTCACATCTTGTTGCCTCCTCAGAAACTGAGTGTTGCCAGGACACATCTCGTGCAATGTCCCTATGAGACATCACATGGGAATATCGTCCAGTGGTCAAAACAGAAATGGTGCCAATTCTCAATGGCAAAACGGTGTAATCATCTCAGTCTCAAATAATTATAAAGGTTACCACAGCAAGCAGTTCAGAAGTTTTGGCAGCTGGAACTCTGCTTTCCTGTAATGCCACATGCACCAAAATACACATCATCCTGAGGACATGGTCACCAAAGCACAGAAGATTGTGCTTCTATTCCATACAGAAGCAAAAATCCTACAAAAATTTGCTCTTGGGGAAAAAAACCCCAAGACTGTAACAGGGAAACAGCAACAACAACAGAGAACGGTGGATGGATTATGTCATCTGGACCCACTGATAACAGCATCATGTGCAGAGCATGGTGATTGTTTCACATTTGATTGCTGTGGTACCCACCCTAAGATAGTTTCATTGGGGAACTGCGAATGAGGATATTTTAGCAGGGCATTTTATTGCAGACCAGCAACTGAATAAAATCATGCTTAAATCCAACCCACTATCAGAACTTTAATTCTGTGATACCGGGGCAACCCTTGGCACTTGCATATAAATGTTTGGAAACACGGAATGGACTTTTTGGATCCTAGCCTTGAATTATCGTTGCAGTCTGATTCCTATTTGTATAGCTAGGATCCCATAGTCAATGAAGATGCATTGACAGTTTTATATATAAAAATGACACTTAACATACTGGAAAGAGAATAAATTGCCAGTCCTTTGTGGGAGGAAATTTATAACACACATGCACACCAACTCACAGTTATAATAGGGTAGCCAACCTGCAGGTGGTAGCTGGAGATCTCCTGGGATGACAAGTGATCTCTGGGTGACAGAGATCAGTTCATTTGGAGAAAAGGGCCACTTTGGAAGGTGGAGTCTGTAGCATTATCTATCCCATTGAAATCCTCTCCCCAAACCCCGCCCTCTTCATGCTCCATTATTCCCTAAATCTCCAGGTGTTTCCTAACCCAGAGCTGGCAACCCTACATATTTCAATAAACAACTCTTACACAACAGACTAATATGGTGAGTACCAGCAGAAGATCGTTTCCCATGTAGAATCTCAATGAAGTCCTAAAACTATTCTGTTTTACAAGTTGCCTTATCAGATTTTTTGCACTTTTATCTCATGGTTCTTTCAATAGGCATTTGTGTGATCCTGTTTTAAATCATTTTGCTGCATTTTCCTTTTGTTGATACTACTCCCTGAATCTGCTCTTCTCGATGATGTACAGTTTTTAGAATCTTTTAAAATTATTTTTAGAATATTTTTATTCACAGATATTTATACAGAGGCAGAATATCAATGAGTAAATAAATAACCAGACAACACCTCCAAATGCTTGCTGGAAACAAGCTTCAAATAGTGTTAAAATGATCGTGCTTAGGTGTCTACAACCCAATCAGCCAAGGGATGCTCAGAGGATAGGACTCATATGAATAAGAACCCTGGTGAATAAGAGTCCTGGCTTAATCTCTAGTATCTACAGCTGAAAAGGACAGAGTTTTTGGTGAACTATTACTTGCAAACATCAGGATCCAACCTTCCTTTCTCTGGGCCTGGCATACATTTGTAATGCACCCTCCCTCCCAACACATGTACCAATTCAGGGCTTTTTTTGTAGAAAAAGCCCAGCAGGAACTCATTAGCATAATAGGCCACACCCAACAGCAGAAACTCATTAGCATATTAGGCCACAACCCTGACAGCACCACTCATTAGCCTATTAGGCTGCACCCACATGTTACCAGAAGTGTGGTCATCCAGCCACACCAACCTTTTGCTTCTTATTCTGTTTACCTTGTTTGTTGTCAAAACCCAGAGCTTTTTTTGTAGCAAGAACTTCTTTGCATGTTAGGCCACACACCCCTAATGTAGCCAATCCTAATGAGTTTCTGCTGTTGGGTGCGGCCTATTATGCTAATGAGTTTCTGCTGGGCGTGGCCAACTCAGGAGCCAGCTGGAACTCCGTTCCTGTGCGTTCCTGCCCAAAAATAACCCTGTGTACCATGATATTTCA
>NW_015163203.1:16292-23127 GCF_001447785.1 Gekko japonicus | reverse complement strand
CCTGCTGTTTATCTTTCACAATTTTGTTTCCTTGTTTTTAATTTGTTGTAAGTCAGCCTTATAGATATAGAGAGGCAGGCTAAAAATATTGTAATTAATTAATTGTTCATAAATCCTCAATTCACTCCTCAACCTCTCCACTTAAAAAGATTATACATACCAAGACTGGGAACGATCTTTGGTTGGGAGCCTAGAGAGCTGCCGCCAAATCAGAGTAGAAAATACTGGACTAAGTGGACCAATGATAGTCCTAGACATCTCAGTGGCTAGAAAGAGGTGGTTGATGGAACAATAAAGACCCAGTAATGACCAACTGTTTAATAATATTATTTGTCACAGTAGAATTCTATCAAATATTAACTGGAAAACTGTTCAAAAGTGTTGTTTCTAAGAGAGAGTTGAAAAAGGATAACCAACAACCCTTTATGATAGTATGGTGAGCAATATTTCCTTCTGATTTTAGGGGTGTTCCGTGCACCTTGGTGTTTAGTCATGCCGGCCACATGACCACGGAAACATCTTTGGACAGCGCTGGCTCTTCGGCTTTGAAACGGAGATGAGCACCGCAACCCTAGAGTCGGATTCGACTGGCTTTCGAGGAAGGGAACCTTTACCTTTACCTTTTTTCATTTGAAGTGTGGTGACAGAGGAGAGTTTTATGGTGTTTGAAGAGAGTTTTATGGATGCCCAAAAGATAAATAAGTGGGTTCAAAATCAAAGAAAACTTGCATTCTCCCTAGAAGCTAAAAATGACTGAACTGTGATGCTATCGTACTTTGGTCACATTATGAGAAGACAAACGTGAAAAGACAATAGTGCTTGGAAAAACTGAAGGCAGTAGGAAAAAAGGAAGACCCAACATGAGATGCATTGACTCAGTAAAGGAAGCTATGGCATTCAGTTTGCAAGATCTGAGAAAAGCCGTTAATAACAGGACATTTTGGAGGTAATTCATTCATAAGGTCCCCATAACTTGGAAGCAGCTTAATGGCATGTATAACACACTCAGCGGTCTATGTAAATGAAAAAGTTATCTCTGCATTGGCTCATCCAGCATTTCAAAGTAGTAAATAAAATGTAGTGATATCAATAAGGTTGGGCGGAAGGAGGTACATTCAGTTGCTTCTTACTTGAGACTTCTAAAACTTTAACACTCAGGTTCAAATGTCCATCTTCAAAAAAAGGAAGTACTTTTCCCCGGGCTTGGTCTGTGCCTCCTTTCTCCATAATTGGTAGGTGCTGCCAAGCACTCCAGTCCTGCGGAGAGCCATCCCTCCACGCTTTCCTTTGTTGTATTAAACGACATCTATGTCGTGAAGAAATGATTAAAAGATCGCTCTGATCTCCCAACCATTTCTGAGCATTGTGCTCCACGTGAAGTCTATTTTTAGAGGAGGACAAAAATTGGTATTGATAGGAAACCTGTAAAACATGTGCAAAGGCCGTCGGAGAAATCATATCAAATGCATAACGGATAGACTGGAGAGCGATAAAAACAGCTCCACCGCTTACGCCAGGAAACAGTGGGATGTCTAGTGCTGATCAAAAGCTGGGGGGGGAGGCAAACTCATTAATAGAGCTAACAGTAAGAAGTGGATGTTTTAACATATGTGAACGTCTAATTCAGGGATGCCACTCAAAAACCCATTACTCATCTCCTGCTGGTGCTGTTATGGGGGAGAAGAGATCATTCACAGAGGCCCAATCAGAGTCTCTGAGCCACCATGTAGCTGATAATGACGGGAAGGGATACAGTTTGGGAAATATTTGACCTTCTTCAGACTTTCAAAATCGAAGACTTTAGAAGTGGCAGATGGATCCCTATAGTGTGAAGTGTTAATGAACTTAACTTGTTTGACATGAAGAGCATCACCAGAATCCTAAACTTGATTTCATTAGAGAATGTTGGGTTGTTGTTTTTTAGTATTTTGGATACTGAATGTACCAAATAACAATATTTCAATGTTTTGGAAACATTTTCTCTCACGTTTACTTTAGGGACGTACACAGAAATTTTATATGAACCATTCAGGGTTCATATTGTTATTAAATGTTTTGTATTTCTTTTCTTATAGCTATTAACTTGCCTGTTTTTTTTCCTCTTTTGGTTATTCCTGGAAACCCATGGTTTGAGGTGGCAGAAGTTGTCAAGAATTCATTTTTTTTTTCTGCGTAGGCTGGTTTCGCCAGCCGCAGAGAGCTGACCTGGCCGCTGTTATATATACTTTAGTAACATCCATGCTGGTCTACTGTAACGTGCGCTACAGGGGGCTGTGCTTGAAGATGGTTTTTCCTTTTTTAAAAAGAGGGATTTCTCTTCAATCGCACTTTGAAAAGAAATCAATGTACTCTTTTATAACTTTTGCCCATGCAGTTATTTTATGTTACAGACCACAGGGTGGTGCACTAGCTGCACTCTAGCATGAGGATAGGAAGTGTTGGGAATAGGGTCGTATGAGGCAAAGTACCCTAATTCCCCCTCAAGGGTTGATTATTAGCAGGCCTCCTCTGGCTTGCAAGTATTCATAGCTTGGGCCTTCCTGCTGATACCATCCTTAGTCTCTCATCTGGAGAACTGGGTTTGATTCCCCACTCCCGCGCATGAAGCCAGCTGGGTGACCTTGGGCCAATCACAGTTCTCTCAGAACTCTCTCAGCTCTGCCTACCTCACAACGTGTCTGTTGTGGGGAGAGGAAGGGAAGGACATTGTGAGACTCCAAGTGAAGGGCAGGGTACAAATCCAACTCTCCCCCCCTCCTCTTTCAAGGCCAGATTTAAGAATGTGGTAATTGGTTAATCATAAGAACCTGTGCTCAGATATGTAACTAGATGGGAGCGGGGTGTCAGTACTGGATGTTAACATTGTCTGGATAGTTTCATCAAGTGAGATCCCTGATTGGATCTGAGAAATCACCTGGTGTCAGCGGGCAAAAGACTATAATAAGGCCAGAGGGAAGCCATGCTAACTTTATACTTGTGCCATGCTCATACACTTTGATATATTATGCTACATCATGATGGACCACGACATATAGAATGCTTTAGGCTACAGCTTGGACTCTTATGCTGCAAGAAGGTCTAGAACCAGGCACGTCTAGAACCAGGTATTAAATGCACTGGATAGAAAGTTAGCCTTTTCATTTCTTTGCTGCTAAGCGGTAAAGACTGTACTGTATAGTCCCCACAACAGACACCCTGTGAGGTCAGAGAGGCTGAGAGAGCTCTTTCTAGAACTGCTTGTGAGAGAATAGCTCTGAGAGCACTTGTGAGTGACCCAAGGTCACCCAGCAGCCGCATGTAGAGGAATGGGGACTCAAACCCGGTTCTAGATTAAAGTCCATGCTTCTAACCACAACATCAAACTGGCTGTATGCATTGCATCAAACACCCTACCACATACATGCATAATGCAGACAAAGTTAGAAAGCCAGCAGAAGAAAGCAAGGAATGAAAAGGGCTGACAATTTTTAAAAAAAAATATATAGAAAGAAAAAAAACTGGGAAGATTCCATTGGTCTTATTTTAGAGGCAATTAAAATTTTCACTTGCACAGCAGGTAAAGGGAGGTGTGAGTTGGCACGTGGGTTTTTCTTCCTTTCCCTCCATCCTCAGGTGGGGTTGTGGTCTGTTTTTAAACAAAAATAAAGTGTGCAAGCAATGAAATCCTCAGGGCTGGCTCAAGGTATTATGGCTGTGATCCTAAAGACAGTGTCCTGAGAGAAAGCCCCATTGACTATCATGGGACTTACTTTGGGAAGGGCATACCATAGGGTCATGGTAAAACGAACTTCAGTTTCATGCAAGAGAGCCTTTTAAAAGTATGTTAAATATTGCAGTGACATTGTAAGGTGATTCGAACTTTTCTTGAAAAACGGGCCCATAAATGCATTGAGTAAACACATAAATGGAAAATGACCAAGGTTAGAAGTCACCATGGCTTAATCAGTGTGCCTTAAATTCACATTTTGGTTGTTTGATCAAGTCTCTTTCAACCATAGCCTGCCACCTGTGTGGGTGAAGGGCAAATCATCATATAATCGATCTACTCGCAGTTGAAAGAGACAAAGAACAGCAGAATGCACTCACTTTCACACTCGGTAAAACGAAATACTGACAACTTCTGCAAAATTATGCCAACCGTTTTAACTTTCTATTTGTAGGAGGAGATGGAGGATGGCAGTACAGATAAAAAAGTGAGATATCGATTCTTGCAGTATGATGGGAAAGCTTCAATCTTGGGACCAGTGTTGTGCAGTTCAGATGAATGAACACTTAATTTTAATGTGCATAAGCAGCTCCGAAGTTATCTCTGAATTAGAGAATGACTGATGTGCAGCTTGTGCGTCGGGACACTGGGCTATGGAATTCAGAATGAGCAGTGTGCCCTGTTCAACTGGTACATTTGCATCTTATGGAACAATACCCTCAGACTGTGTTGAACGGTATGCCCAAGGATTAATTTGTGCCAGGCTTTAACCCCCGAGTCCTGTTTCAGGGCCAAAGCTCAGTTCTAGAAGATGAAATGGTGAGTGGTATATCCCTAATCTATTCACAAGTGTGTGTGTGTGTGGGGGGGTACACAAAGACTCTTGCAGGAGGAAAATTCCCTCTGTCATTCAGATTGCCCAGAAAGGGGGACTTTTTTACCTGCTCCACAGAATGAGTAGGGATTGGATCATAATATGTGTGTTAAGTGCCATCAGCTCACTTGAGACCCTGTGAATTAATCACCTCCAAAACAATCTGTCATTAACAGCCTTCCTCAGGCCTTGCAAACTGTGGGCCGTGACTTCCTTTATTGAATCAATGCATCTCATATTGGGTCTTCCTCTTTTCCTGCTGCCTTCAACTTTCCCGAGCATTATTGTCTCTTCCACTGACTTTTGTCTTCTCATAATGTGACTTAAGTACGATAGCTTAAGTTTGGCCATTTTAGCTTCTAGAGAGAGATCAGGCTTGATTTGATCTAGAACCCACTTGTTTGTCTTTTTGGTGGTATACGATGGTATCCATAAAACTCTCCTCCATCACCGCATTAAAGCACACTAATCAACTTTCTTCCTGTCAGCGTTCTTCACTGCCTGACTTTCAGACCCAAACACAGTAATGGGGAATACTATGGTATGGGTTACCTTGGTCACCAGCAACACATCCTTACACTTAAGAATCTAGACAAGGCCTTTTGGCTGATTAGGTTCTAACTAAATTGGTAGAAATAGTGTGGTCTAACAGCCTACTGAGAGCCAGTTTGGTGTAGTGGTTAAGTGTGCGGACTCTAACCTGGGAGAACCTGGTAGAAAGAACGCTGGCGTTGTCCAGAACAGAGGACACAGAGCAGCAGTAAGTTCGTCATCTTTGCGGAATATCTGGAGCACTTTATATATGTAATTTTGTAATGTTGTATAATGTTTTAAATGGTTTTAAAAATGTTTTATGTGCTGGCGTACGCCTGTCTGTGACCCGCCCTGAGCCCGCTTTTGTGGGGAGGGCGGGCTATAAATTGAAATAAATAAAAATAAATAAAATAAAACCGGGTTTGATTCCCCACTCCTCCACTTGCACCTGCTGATGTGACCTTGGGTCAGTCACAAGCTCTGGCACAGCTGTCCTTGAAAAAGAGCAGTTTGTGTCAGAGTTCTCTCAGCCCCACCCACCTCACAGGGTGTCTGTTGTGGGGAGGGGAAGGGAAAGGAGTTTGTAAGCCGCTCTGAGACTCCAAGCGAAGGGCGGGGTATAAATCCAATCTCTTCTTCTTCTTCTTCTTCTTCTTCTTCTTCTTCTTCTTCTTCTTCTTCTTCTTCTTCTTCTTCTTCTTCTTCTTCTTCTTCTTCATCATCATCATCATTTTGGGATCAATTGCTGAGCCCCCTGAGGCATCTGAAGATGGAGAGGATTCCAAATCCAGCTGATCATTGGCTGTCCAGCCAGGGTGGCTAGGGAGGGGGACTTCCTTGGCGCCGAGCAGCATCTGCCAAACTCTCAGTCACTTTACCATGTGTGGGAGGAGGCTATAAGGCCTGGAACTTCTCAGCCCAGTTTTCTGAGTTTGGATCCAGGGTGGTGCTGCCCAGCTCAGGAAGCTGCTGAGCTGCTTCTAGCATAGCCCGCATGAAAGAAACAAGCAAATAAATAATTGTTTAAATATATCAATGTACTCTTTTATAACTTTTGCCCTTGCAGTTAAAACACAGGGTGGTGCACTAGCCGCACTCTAGCATGAGGATAGGAAGCGTTGGGAATAGGGTCGTATGAGGCAAAGTACCCTAATTCCCCCTCAAGGGTTGATTATTAGCAGGCCTCCTCTCTGGACAGTTTGGCAGCCACAGATTGATGCTGATTGACACCACCATAAGGTATGCAGAGATGCCGAATAAGTAGGCTTCATCTCAAATGTCAGAGTTCTGTTTCTCTCAGCAGTGTGCCTTTTAATGCTTAGAGGTGGTAGCCAATATGTGTGCGTGGCGAGGGGGTTGTGGCAATATAGTGTCTAATCGTTTTACGCATAGTTGTCATGTACGCGGTTGGACATGTTCAAGCTGTTCAGAGGAAGCCAAGCGGTGTGCTGAGTGTTTGTCTCTGATGATCACAACCTGTGAGCAGGATGCTCGCCAAACCAGCGGATGTTCAAGCATCCCTGATTACCCACCGTTGCTTTAACATGGAGATCTTTCTTGACTGCTGATGCCTGGAGAAAGGCACCCAGGAGTCTTTGACACATCCAAAATAAACTAAGCTGACACATTCCCTAAATGTCATATGGAGATCTTCATCAGGAGGACTTGAGGAATTAAATCAAGGAGAAAATGGTGTGAGGTTAACGTAGAGGTTATCTTAC
>NW_015163203.1:9591-15078 GCF_001447785.1 Gekko japonicus | reverse complement strand
GAGTTGGCACGTGGGTTTTTCTTCCTTTCCCTCCATCCTCAGGTGGGGTTGTGGTCTGTTTTTAAACAAAAATAAAGTGTGCAAGCAATGAAATCCTCAGGGCTGGCTCAAGGTATTATGGCTGTGATCCTAAAGACAGTGTCCTGAGAGAAAGCCCCATTGACTATCATGGGACTTACTTTGGGAAGGGCATACCATAGGGTCATGGTAAAACGAACTTCAGTTTCATGCAAGAGAGCCTTTTAAAAGTATGTTAAATATTGCAGTGACATTGTAAGGTGATTCGAACTTTTCTTGAAAAACGGGCCCATAAATGCATTGAGTAAACACATAAATGGAAAATGACCAAGGTTAGAAGTCACCATGGCTTAATCAGTGTGCCTTAAATTCACATTTTGGTTGTTTGATCAAGTCTCTTTCAACCATAGCCTGCCACCTGTGTGGGTGAAGGGCAAATCATCATATAATCGATCTACTCGCAGTTGAAAGAGACAAAGAACAGCAGAATGCACTCACTTTCACACTCGGTAAAATGAAATACTGACAACTTCTGCAAAATTATGCCAACCGTTTTAACTTTCTATTTGTAGGAGGAGATGGAGGATGGCAGTACAGATAAAAAAGTGAGATATCGATTCTTGCAGTATGATGGGAAAGCTTCAATCTTGGGACCAGTGTTGTGCAGTTCAGATGAATGAACACTTAATTTTAATGTGCATAAGCAGCTCCGAAGTTATCTCTGAATTAGAGAATGACTGATGTGCAGCTTGTGCATCGGGACACTGGGCTATGGAATTCAGAATGAGCAGTGTGCCCTGTTCAACTGGTACATTTGCATCTTATGGAACAATACCCTCAGACTGTGTTGAACGGTTTTGCAAGGATTAATTTGTGCCAGGCTTTAACCCCCGAGTCCTGTTTCAGGGCCAAAGCTCAGTTCTAGAAGATGAAATAGTGCGTGGTATATCCCTAATTTATTCACAAGTGTGTGTGTGTGAGGGGGGTACACAAAGCCTCTTGCAGGGGGGAAATTCCCGCTGTCATTCAGATTGCCCAGAAAGGGGGACTTTTTTTACCTGCTCCACAGAATGAGTAGGGATTGGATCATAATATGTGTGTTAAGTGCCATCACCTCACTTGAGACCCTGTGAATTAATCGCCTCCAAAACATTCTGTCATTAACAGCCTTCCTCAGGCCTTGCAAACTTCTAGCATAGCCCACATGGAACAAACAAGCAAATAAATAATTGTTTAAATATGCAGACTAGCATATTGGGGGTACCAGAACAATGTGTTTTTGTGGTTGCAGATATGGGGTTAGACACTATGCCTCTCATGAGGTTGGGCAAGATGCCTTCTAGCATAGCCCACATGGAACAAACAAGCAAATAAATAATTGTTTAAATATGCAGACTAGCATGACATGTCCTTTGGGGGTACCAGAACAATGTGTTTTTGTGGTTGCAGATATGGGGTTAGACACTATGCCTTTCATGAGGTTGGGCATGGGCAAGATGCCCATGTGCGAAATGCTGCCCATCTGGACAGTTTGGCAGCCACAGATTGATGCTGATTGACACCACCATAAGGTATGCAGAGATGCCGAATGAGTAAGCTTCATCTCAAATGTCAGAGTTCTGTTTCTCTCAGCAGTGTGCCTTTTAATGCTTAGAGGTGGTAGCCAATATGTGTGCGTGGCGAGGGGGTTGTGGCAATATAGTGTCTAATCGTTTTACGCATAGTTGTCATGTACGCGGTTGGACATGTTCAAGCTGTTCAGAGGAAGCCAAGCGGTGTGCTGAGTGTTTGTCTCTGATGATCACAACCTGTGAGCAGGATGCTCGCCAAACCAGCGGATGTTCAAGCATCCCTGATTACCCACCGTTGCTTTAACATGGAGATCTTTCTTGACTGCTGATGCCTGGAGAAAGGCACCCAGGAGTCTTTGACACATCCAAAATAAACTAAGCTGACACATTCCCTAAATGTCATATGGAGATCTTCATCAGGAGGACTTGAGGAATTAAATCAAGGAGAAAATGGTGTGAGGTTAACGTAGAGGTTATCTTACGCCCTGTGGTTATGAAAAAAATGCAACTTGTGCAGGAGATCAGCTAGAAACCATATTTTTAGACTACTTATTTCCTCTTTGACATATGCACAAGTGGACTTGCAGGTATCACTTATGGCATTACGCTGACGTGCCTCTGCTCTGTGACATGAACGCATGAAACTGCCTCATACTGAATCAGACCCTTGGTCCAGTATTGTCTGCTCAGACTGGCAGCAGCTCTCCATGGTCTCAGGCAGAGGTCTTTCACATTAGCTATGGCCAGATCTGTCAAATGGAGATACCAGGATTGAACCTGGGACCTTCTGCATGCCAAGCAGATGCTCTGCTACTGAGCCATGGCTCAGTGGTATATGTATATAGATATACACACACACACCTGAAAATGGGCATCTATCCACCTATCGGCTGGAAATGGGCATCTATCCACCTATCGGCTGGAAAGTGGGCCAATAAAGGATCAAGCTAGCAACAAGAATGTGATATGAAGGGTATTGGTGTTGTATAAGCCACCAAATGAGAAGGGAGCCCTCACTGGAGACGACCCTGATGCTGGGAAAGATTGAAGGTCAAAGAAGAAGGGGGCGGCAAAGGATGAGATGTTTAGACAGTGTTATCAAGGCAACAAACATGAAATTAAGCAAACTCCAGAGCACGATGGAAGACAGGAGAGCCTGGCGTGATGTGGTCCATGGGGTTGTGAAGAGTCGGACTCGACTATGCGACTGAACATCAAGAAAGCTGTAACTGGTGTTGGTGGGATGGATCTAGTAGGGTCCTATGAATGTCACCTGATAGTTCAGTGGAACTGATATCTTTTAGGCTGTGTCTATGGGTGGTATTGCTATAGGCAGCATAGGTGGATATAGGATGAGGAGGGCTTGAAGGACATGGAGATTTTATCTGAATATCAGCTGTTGTGCTCTGAGTTGCACACCCAAAGAGACTAAGCAAGAAAGTTGTATATAAGACTGGCAGAATCCAGTTTGGCACAATGTATTGGGGTTGCTTTGGAGTATATAAAGCCAACCCTCTAGCAAGCAGAGTGGAGGTTGGCTGAGCATTCAGTAGCTCAAAATTGTTCCTAGGATATGATGTGACACTGAACTACACATTTCCTCAGAGAAATGCAACAAAGAATAAAAAGATGCTTCAGAATTTTTATAAAGATGCAATCCAAAGTGTCTCTACTTTAGTAAAAAAGTAACATTGGTTCAAAAGGTGTTTTCCAAGAGCCTAGTAATATGAGGTCCTTCTGATTATGACGGTAGTCAAATACAGACACCCTCAAATGAATTATCAGGCGATGTCAATGGTACCTGGTTGGCTGTAGATTCTCTGGTCTGACATGCATTTTTATGGGTCAAGTGGACTTTTTAAAAGATGTGGAATGAAAGCATAGCTGCTAAGCATGTTTAAGTGACAAAAGAGCGAGATGCCTCAGTACTGACACCTGTTTTGACTGTGTTTTGGCTATGTTCACCCATAGGAGCCAGTTTGGTGCAGTGGTTAAGTGTGTGGACTCTAATCTGGGAGAACCAGGTTTGATTCCCCACTCCTCCACCCACAGCTGCTGGATGACCCTGGGCAAGCCATAGTTCAGTCAGAGGTGTTCTTGAAAAGAGCAGTTTCTGTCAGAGCTCTCTCAGCCCCACCTACCTCATAGGGTGTCTGTTGTGGGGAGGGGAAGGGAAAGGAGTTTGTAAGGTGCTCTGGGACTCCAAGTGAAGGGCGGGGTATAAATTCAATCTCCTCCTCCTCCACCTTCTAGTAGCTAACTTTCTAACTTGCAAATCCTGTTGGCTGGTCATTGTTTTGTTGTGTTGATCACTCAGATTGACTGGTTAATGTCTCCTCAACAACTGTTAATTAGAAGATAAGCATTTGAGGCTAGAGGAAGCGAAGGAAGTCGACCCTGGAAGCTCCTTTCACAGAACCACCATCACCATCATGTCTCCAGTGGCCAAAATTTAATGTAATTTATTCAGAAACTCCTCTGTACTGCAACTTTGATCCATATTGCCCATTACGGTGGCTTTTTGAGGCTACATTACACATCAGGAGATCCAGTTGGGGATCTTATGTCAGGAAAGTTGCTCATGCAAATACAAACATCTCGCAGAGATGCAACCTATTTTGTGGGTATAACAGAATTTCTGTTCATCTCCCTTATTTTCATTATGCAACAGTATATTGTTTAAATCCGTGGCAATGCCCAGGTACATTTGTCATTGCTAATGGAAATGTTATATTTTCAATTTACTGCTTACTCGACTTTTAAGTATTCACCTTGAATATCTCAGCCATGACCTGCCATTTTATTTTACTCAGTATAAATTCAACACACAATTACATGTCCATCTTTTAAAAATCCATTAGACTTGCACTGAATGTTCACCCATTTTGACTTTGTTTTTGAAAGTACAACCAGGAGGAACAGCAATACTTCCCAAGAAGCTCCTGAATTGTTAGAACGTTCACCTTTTCCCCATAACACTATTCATGGTCATAGTTTCCTCTACCTATTGGTAGTTGACAGCAGTTTCTTTCATTTCTCCTTACTGCATCTTTTTTCTTCCTAAATTAGTTCATATGTGTGATCCCAGCAAATCAAGGAACATGAAATGAATAGGATAATGTTGTGATGCTACACAGGTTTGGCTACATAATATCAACCCTGGAAGCAAAGCAATTCAATGTTATAAGTCTAAGCGGAAGCATAAGGAGCTGTTCTAAATTTGATGAACTTTTTTTTAAGCCCCCGGTGGGGATTTTTTATTGATTTTTTATCAACTACAAAAACTACAACAGAAAAATGGGGAGGGGGAATACTACATATACAGGAGAAAGTAAAGAACCCACTACTAACTAAAAACCCAAGAGAGGAGATCCTCCAACTAGCTTAGATATATCCAGTCTTCTCATCGTTAAACCCTTAATGAACTGAGTCAAACATTTATAGCCTTTTACCCTTAGAGTTTAAATTTGACTGTCTAGTAACAGTACCCCCAATCATCCCCAAAAACCAAAGTTCTCAAAGGCACAATTCAGAGTCCTTCAGCCTTTACTTCTTCTTTTCTCTTCTCTCCCGCAACTTATAGGGACTTTTTGGGGCTGCTGCCCCCTGCTCAGATATAGAGTCCTCTCCGGAAGAACCAGTTTCCGGCTCGCCACTGGACCTACTGTCCTCTTCTTTTTTTCTCATCCTCTGACCTTCCCAGCTGTTCCTTTAAAAATTCTTGAGCTTTCAGAACAGAGTCAATCTTTTCTCTTTTATCTTTAATCTTGAACGTTATGCCTTCTGGAAATAGCCATTTGTATCCAATAATTTGTTTGAAGAAAGAGCACAAGTTCTTTATATTTCTTTCTGCGTTGTCTTACTTCAAATGGAATATCCTTTAGCGTTCTGATAACAT